>NC_083338.1:28257549-28557549 GCF_019175385.1 Lycium barbarum
CAAGAGAGCTCCGAATACGTTATTCATAAAATTTGTGAACACTGTCGGAGCATTAGTTAACCCAAATGACATCACCCAGAATTCGTAATGGCCATATCTCATTCTGAAAGCTGTCTTGGGAATATCCTCTTCTTTAACTCTCACTTGGTGATGACTTGACCTCAAGTCTATTTTGGAAAACAACTTGGCACCCTGTAGTTGATCAAACAAATCATCAATCCTTGGGAGAGGATATTTGTTCTTTATCGTCACCTTATTCAACTACCTCTAATCGATACACATCCGTAAGGAACTATCTTTCTTTCTCATGAATAGGACTGGTGCTCCCCACGGTGATGAACTGGGTCTAATAAACCCCTCCTCAAGCAAATCTCTCAACAGTGCCTTTAATTATTTCAATTCTGCCGAAGCCATTCGGTAAGGAGAAATAGAAATAGGCTTGGTGTCCAGCAACACGTCAACGGAAAAATCAATCTCTCTTTCCGGTGGAAGACCTGGAAGTTCATCTGGAAATACGTCTGGGAATTCATTCACTACCAGAACGGACTGGAAAGTTGGCGACTTTGCTTCAGTGTCATGAGACTAACTGATAAATATAGCCCTTAGCTATCATCTTCCTTACCTTAAGGTAGGAAATAAACCTACCTCTTGGAGATGTTGTATTACTCTTCCATTCAAGCACGAGCTCTTCCGAAAATTGAAATCGAACCACTTTCATTCGACAATCAACATTAGCATAACATGAGGCCAACCAATCCATACCCATAATCACATCGAAATCTAACATTTCCAGCTCAACTAAATCTGTTTTAGTCTGGCAGTCGAATATCACAATTACACAATTTTTATACACTTGTCTAGCTATCACGGGATCACCAACCGGAGTAGATACCTCAAAAGGTTTAATTAGCTCAGGTTTCACCCCAATACAACTAGCAACATATGGAGTAATATAAGATAGGGTAGAACCTAGATCTATCAATGCATACACATCAAGGAAAAATACGGATAATGTACCTGTAACCACATCCGGGGAGGACTCAAGATCCTATCATTCAGCTAAAGCATACATACGGGGCTAAGTGGCACCTGAAGTAGATGCTCCCCCTCTGCCTCTACCTCGACCTGCTGAAATCTGGGGAGTCTGTCCTACCGGGCAAACCGAAGAAAAACCGGCCACTGATCCTGTAGGCTGAACCCCAAGTCTACCATACTTCGAAGGGCAATCACGCATCAAGTGCCCAGTCTGTCCACAAACATAACAAGCATCTGTGCCCTGGCGACATAGCCCCGAATGTAATTTACCGCACTGACTACATCGCGGCACTGGTGGTCTCCTCTGACTATAATCACCCCCAAACTGAGAACCTGAATCTCTCAAACTCTGACCCTGTCCTGAATGAATGGAGCGGTCAAATCTCCTACCTGCAAATCGTGGAGGCGCACTAGTCGCCGACTGTCCTGAATGTCTGGGGTATATCTGCCTCGATCCCCCTCCAAAATCACTACCTTCCCCCATAGATCTGGCCCTCTTGCTTTGCCCTTTATCAATATCACGATCACTCCTTTGCGGATGTTGTCGTCCTTCTAAATTCTAGGCATGGGCTTGAATGCGGGAAATATCCATCCCATCTTGGAACGAAGTCGTCAAGCAGTCCTTGAACAAATGCAGCCCTAATCCACTCACGAATCTGTGCACTCTATCCCCCATATCGGCCACCATAGTTGGGGCATATCTAGCCAATGAATTAAACTGAAGGCTATACTCCCGGGCACTCATATTTCCTTGTTTCAAATTTAAGAACGTATCTGCTCTAGCTCGGCGGACCTCAGGTGGCAAATAGTGGCGGATGAAAGCATTTAGAAATTCTTGCCAAACGGGAGGAGGCGCATTCTCTTTTCTTGATGATATCCAATTGTTGTACCATAATACCGCTATATCTCGGAGCCTGTAAGATGCTAACTCAACAGATTCATTTTTGGAGGCATGAATAATCTTCAACATTCTCAACATTTCATCAATAAAACATTGCGGGTCTTTATTCAGCTTTGACCCAAAAAACTCCGGAGGATTCCAACTCATGAAATCACGGGCTCTGGTACTAGCTTCCCGATCACTTAGACCCGCATTCTGCCGTTGGGCCTAGGAGGCAACTAACTGTGTCAACAGATAAATAGCCTCGATCACTTGTTGACCCGAAGCAGCCGATAGAGGAACTGGAGGCATAGGAGCTGGTGCGGAAGCCCCTCTTGTTCTTCTATAATAGGCGGAGTGGGAGAAGTGTTAGATGGGGCCTCATTATGTGACTCGCCCTCTTATACATTTATTGGTGGCTCTCTTTCTACCCGCCTTTTCATCGTAGTCTTGCCCTTCTGGGCAGCTGTAGCTTTTCCCTTTGGCGGCATTTATGAAATCATAGCACACTATTAAGGAGGACAAAATCTTATAACACAGCTCTATCGCACGATCTCTTAAGAAGAAAGATGGTCATTTTTCCTAAACGCCCTGTAGCCTCCTGTTTATTAGTGTGGCGCGCAACACACCATAAACTTGACTCTACTAGACACGACTCGTAGACACTTCGTAGGACTGAACTACTCTGATACCACTTTTGTCACGACCCAACTAGGGCCATGACGGGTACCCGGGGCTAACCACCGAGCACCACTCATTCTATTACTTATCATACTCAAATCATAGGAAAACCATTTTTTTCTCATTGGAAACATAATTACTTTTATATACATAAGCACTTCAGCTATCAAAATAATATAAATATACAATAAGGACATCGTGGGACCTCGCTACCCATACATACGTATCAACGAGCCTCTACTGGCGTACTAGACATATGGACGGGACAAGACCCCGTCGCGCCCAAAATACATACATATATATATATATATATATATACACACACAAAAGAATAAACCAAATAGCACCTCCGGAGTAATGGAGTGCTCCTGTAAATCTACTGATAACTTCTACGAGTCTGGATCACCTCCCTGTCTACCTGTGGGCATGAACACAGCGTCCAAAGAAAACGGACGTCAGTACAAACATCGTACTGAGTATGTAAGGCATGAATGAAATGAACATGATAGAGAAATCATAAGACATAAGGTGAAGATACAACCTGCGTAACTTTTAAGGGTGGATACATTTCATACATATATCATATATATAATCATATTACATATATCGTCATAGCGCATACATCATCGTATCATATAAATCATCATCGTTAACCTGCGTCCGGGTAACCATTATATGCCGCCCACTAGTGGTGATCATGGCCGGCCCTCTAGGCTCGGTGTAAACATAGCAGCCCGCCTTAGCGGTGACATGCCTGGCCATTTAGGTACGGTGGAATCGTATGCAGCCCGCCTTCGCGGTGACATGCCCGGATAACTAGGCGCGGTGGAATCGTATCGTCATATAATCAATCATAAACTCATCATTATTACACATCTCATAGGAATATAATAATCTTATCATAACTTAACATCATCATACATTCATCATTAATCCTACATTATAACTTGGAGGTAACCATGGCTATGTCGAAGTTACACAAGGTCGTGAACCCTCGACGACGTTACGGAGTAATCATAATCATTGTATCTCACCTTGAAGGGACTAACATTTTAAGGTGAGTGCACACAAAGAAAAGCATCAATGGAACCATACTTAGGATTATTAGCTTCATGGACATCTTATTTTACTCTAGGATTCTTTATACTTAAAATCATCATCATCATCATCATTATCATGCTCGTATCGTATCTCTTTTTTTCATCATATGCGTATGTAGCTCTTTATAGTCATGGGCTCATAATTTCCGATATTTAGAAAGATCATGGAAAAATAGGAAGATTCATGCCTTAGAAGGAAAGGATTAGCCTTACATACCTCTTTCGTTTAGCTATTCTATCATTTGATCGTTCTTCTTCGTTGCTCGCGTTTCTACCTTCAAGAAAGTTAATACTCATATTAGATAATCGATAACATAAGCGCATTTGAACTAAGCTAGAGAAATTTGTGCAGCATTTCCTTTGTTTCTACTACTTTCTCCATATCATATATCAACTCCCAAACGTCAATAATAATATTCATAATATCATCATCAATAACTTTTGTCAAATTCATCATTATCCAATCCCCACAATTTCCTGTCAAGGTCATCCATAATCATGATCATAATACAACATTACATTCATTCTAATCTAACGTTTCTCTCATGCTCTTAACATGATTCATAACGTAATTACAATCACAACATATCAAGAATCATGATTCATATTATTCTACTACTCACAATTACCACTAATCTCATATTTTGTAACCCATTTTCCATCTTTTTCCATAATCCAACTGTTTCAACTTTTCAATACTTTAAACAACATGCAATAATCATAAAACTCACCTTTGAATGTGTAGGAACGGGTTTTGGTTGGCAATACTTCACTTGAATAAAACCCTAGCTTCAACTTCCAAGGAATATTCTAACTTCCATAACCCTAGCAAGCTTCCATATGCTTGATTCTCCTTGAATATTACTGTTGATCTTTGGTTTCCCTTGATTTTATGTTGAAAAAGTGTATGGAATAGTCTATAAGTTTAGAGAGAAGTGGAGAAGTGGAAAGAATGAGAAAATAAAAGTGGGAACATGTATTTATAGTTGCAACTTAATCAGTCTGTCGGGCATTATACGGACCACTTATACGGTCCGTATAACATTGTACGGTCCGTATAAGTGTTTGTGGTTCACCACCGTGGAAAACATTATTGTTGTTGGGTTATACGGACCCTTATACAGTCCGTATAAAGTTCCACGGTCCGTAGAAGGTGGTCGTGTAACTCACAGTTTTTTCGAAGTTATCCTCGTCGTTTCGTTTGATCTCCAATACTTACACAACCTTCTTAAAGCTTGTTTAGTACTTCATCAATGATCTAAACATCCCTATAACTCGCCCTCAAGGCCTTACCAAACAATTCTTAACGCAATAATTTATGAAACCTTTCCTAAACCCCACTTATACTCCACTTGTCCTTATCATTCCTTATTTCATCAATTCATATGGCTTCAAAATCTTAACGTATGCATTCTGGGACCACTAAATATTCATCTTATAGTCTTAAGAACTTCCTGTCATCCTTAAGTTCGCGTTGGTTCATTCACTACATGACAACATGAAATTTCCAAGGTGTAACATGTAGCCTATTGTTGCCATGACCCTACGTATAGATGGTATTCCAGCCCTTGATGGTGCTCCCAGACCAGTAGCAGCTAAAACTCTGAGAGTTGGGGATCATGACCTCGTCGGCAAGTTTCTGAAGATGGAGCCGCCTAGATTCTTCGGCACTCGCAATGAGGATGCATACGAGTTTATAGTGGAGATGCATAAGAGGCTTTACAAGATGGGTGTTGTGGAGTCTAATGGCACGGATTATGTGTTCTTTAAATTTCGCAGCGATGCGAAGACTTGGTGGAGGTATTATATTGAGGGAAAACCCATTGATGCACCTCCACTCACCTGGGCCCAATTCCATCAGGCCTTCTTGGAGAAGTACGTGCAGCGTATTTTATGGGATGAGCATAAAGATGAGTTTTGCATTTGCAGTAGAGATGGAAATCTGTGTCAGAGTATGAGGCTAGATTTCTATTTTTTTCTAGGTATGCGAACCAGTTGTTTCCCGCAGAGGCAGAGAGGGTTCGTAGATTTATTGGTGGACTTGTGCTTTCGCTCCATATTGCTTGTCTCCAGCTTGTGCCAATGGGTTCTTCTTTCCTGGCAGTCGTTGACCATTCCGTGAATGTTGAGTCTTCCAAGATCAAAAGGGTCTTAAAGAAATAATCAAGATGGATGCTACAGATGCGTTAGTATAAATGTCTTTATCAGAGATTGGACAACAAAAGAATGAGACGAAAGAAGAAGTGAATCCAATAGAACGAGGGAACAGGTCCCAAAAAATAAGATCAGTACATAGCCAGCTGATCAGATTATGAGAAATGTTCTGGCTACTATAGGCGGTTCTCAAGCGATGATGAACAATAGAGAGATAATCCTATTAAATGCTTAATAGAAATGGAAGAATTAGGTGTAGACGATTCACTTGGAGTTATGGAAGAGACAAACCCAGAATCAGAAGATGACAAGTCCGAAGTAACATTTACTAGAAAAAAAAAGACTAGATTACACTTACACAAGGGGAAAACTAGAAAGTTTGATTCATATCGTCATTATATCCTTTGAAGGATGCGATTCAGAAAAGGGAAGACTAGCAGGATCATAAAAATATTCACACTAAAATTAAGTGGTTGAAGGAACACATACAGAACCTGGAATCCATAAATGACTTCCTCAAGAATTAGGTTCTCTCTCTAAACAAAGAGAACTCTGAATTATCAGTAAAAAAGAGCAATGCATAATGGGATCTACAGAAAATTCAGAACCAATTCAAGACTCTCAATCAACTAAAAAGAAAATCTTACTAAATGCCAATACTGATCTACTTATAAAGAATGAAAAGAAAAAAACATTCCATGACGAGGTAAATAAAATTATATAAAAATTAAATAGGACAATGCAATGGAACAGGTCCTCAGAAGTTCTAAAGTCCATGAATGAAAACTATAACAGAAATAGGCAAGGTCTGGGATTTAGAAGAACCAACACCCCATATAATCCCATAGCAACTATGTACTAGTCTCTCATAAGCGACTATGTACTCATTTCGGGAACAATAGACACTATAGGAATGAGTTCCCACATCAAAAATAGGACATTCAGTCCCCCCAAATATACAAATCAGCATACATGGATTGAAAGTAACTCTGCCTATTGGACCACCAGTCAATAAGAACCCAAGTATCCATGGTTTGAAGAAATAATCATTAACTACAATAACGAGGCCAGAGTAAGAGGATACAAGAATATATGAGATAGTATGTGTCACGACCTAACCAGAGGGCCCTGATGGGCACCCGGTACTTACCTACCGAGCACCTCTGAACATACATCTCGGAATCGTTTCTAGGTGGACCACAAAGGTAAATCATTGATATCATAAGTTGTAAGGGCGTATTCATAAGATAACGACACACCTCTATGTAATCATTAACAACCATGCCCATCATCAGAAGCCGACAAGGCTGCTAAGATATTATACAACTATATGAACTAATAAGGTTATGAAATATCTAGCTATATACATCTGTCTACCAGCCTCTATATAGAATATAAGAATCCATAAAGATGGGGCAGGACTCCACCACGCCCAAGTATACATATACACAAAATAGTAATACCAATAGACTGTGGCTCCAAAGCAAATGGAGCGCTCCTGAGATTCCGCTGATGAACCTCCTAAGGATCAGATCTATCTACCTGTCTACCTACGGGCATAAACGCAGCGTTCACAAGAAAGGACGTCAGTACGAACAATGTACTGAGTATGTAAGGCATGAATAATAACATAACATGAGATATGGGGCATAACATGATATAAAGAGATAGCCTATACTTCTAATTGCCTCATAAGGCAGATACCATGCATGCTGAGCCTTTTTAAAGAAAACATTTTTCATACATACAATATTTAATAGTGCTGGGCCCGATCCATATGTTACCATTAGCCCACGTCCAGGGTAATCATCGTATGCCGCCCACTAGTTGTGTTGCCCGGCTATGTAGGCGCGGTATTATTATCATTATCCATAAGCCTCCCACCATCGTCGTGTTGCCCGGCCATATAGGCACAGTGTTATTATCATTATCCATAAGCCGCCCACCATAGTGGTGCGGCCCGGCCATATAGGCACGGTTTGAGAAAATACATACATATACATCAAGCATGCATGAGAGCTCAATTAAGAGCTACAACTCTATTAGAGTGACGTAAGGTCGGTAACCTCTGATTTATATTATGGAGCAATCATCATCGCTATATCTCACCTTGAAGGAACAATTATCATAAGGTGAGATCAACAACAATGAATAAAGTTAAGAAATTCATAAAATAAACTCAATAATCTCATAATAGCATCAAGACTGTAAACTTTGGAATCTCTAGAGATGGGATCGTCATCATCATCATTATCATCACAGGAAACTTCTATCTTTAGCAATAGAAGAACTTTGAGAATCATGAACTTCTAGCTTTTTGGGAATAAGGATATTATGGAAAACATGTATGGGTTCATAAGAAAAGAATCATGCCATTAGAAAGAAAGGGACTAGCTTTAACATACCTTGTCGTTCCTTAACTACTTAACGCTTATCCTTCCGAACTTGTAAATCTACATTCAAGATAATTCATACCAAGGTCAAGCCATTGAAACTCTCATAAGATCAAACTAGACTAATAAATGAGCCTACGAAAATCGGACAGCATTTCCCCTATATTATCTACTTCCTCCAAATTCCAAAACAACTCCCAAACATTATTAACAACATCAACCATAACGTAATCAAGATACTACATGACAAACATATACAAATTCATCTGAAACTTCCTTCGAAAATCAGTCCATAAGCCAACAACACAACATATCTATCTACGACCTTTATGCCATGTTTTCCCTTACTTTAAACCAGTAAAATACTCAAAAGAAACGACTTATTATCAAACTCAAGATGAATAACATACCTTATAACTTTAATAACTTCACGTCACGCAGTTCACCCTAAATCTTATCCACCACAACTTCAATTAGAAGTACAAACAAGCTCCTTCCATGAACTAGTTAAGGATTTTGTGGCTTGATCTTCTCTTGATTTGATTTGGAATGGTTTGGAGTTTTGGAGAGATCTCATAGGGTGTAAAAGGTTCGGTTTTGGTGAAAATATGAGCCACAAAGTCGTGGCCCTTCTTTGATTCGTCGAGATTCATTGTTAATCTTACAAACCCAAGCTTAATTTGATGTAGGAACTCGATGAAATTCATTTTATCAAATTTTTGACAAACTTATTTCGTTCGATTTGCTTGATCCCGGAATCTTCCTAAACTTTCCATACATGATATTTATCATTAATTATACTTGATAAGGGTTATATCCTTTGGTTCCAAGGTTGTCCTTCCCGGTTACGTCTTACGAGATCATAATTCATCCTTTACTTCATTGTTACATACTTCCCATGGCTTGTACCTTTCAAAACATCACGGAACGTCTCCGATGAAATATGTGGCGTGATCATGCTCTGAAAGTGCGATGTTTA
Source organism: Lycium barbarum (assembly GCF_019175385.1). Lineage (NCBI taxonomy): Eukaryota > Viridiplantae > Streptophyta > Magnoliopsida > Solanales > Solanaceae > Lycium > Lycium barbarum. The sequence continues at coordinate 28,266,772 of NC_083338.1, forward strand.
ACATCCTTTCCCCCTTAGAAACATTCATCCTCGAATGTTGTAGCTTGCGAGCTTACGATGCTATCATTAATTTCTTAAAATGGTTGTCCTGCTTTAGTTCCTGATCTCTATGCTCTCATACTATGGGCTCATTAGTCTTCTAACATATTCTTTTAACTCTCTATTGAACTAATCCATTAGTTTCATATCCTCATGTCTTCATGTATGTAACCGGTAGTCAACTGATATCCAGCTATCGTCTTGTTCTCATTAAGGTGGTCTTGGCTCATGATCGCTAGGGTTCTCCGCCGATCTTGCGAATATTCTTAATTGTTGTATCCTTTTTACATGCTCTTTATTTCTCTACTAGTAGACAAACTCTCTTGTTCAGATATGGCACCTTTCCTTACTTTCTTCTCTACTGCTACTTTATATTATCCCTTTTTGTACTAGTCGACTTTAAATACATACAATATCATCTCCTTTTAAATCCTTGGTCGGACTCCTTAAATCCTTACAATATCATGATATTCATATTTGAACTTTTCCTTCAATTTCTTCTCCTCCAATCTTAACATAATTACAATATAACTCATAAACATAGGACTAAGGTAAAATCTTACGTAATCATAACTTCCTTTCAATATGAATATGCTTCCCTCCTTATGTCCTTAGTTCTCTTATATCGGTGATTATTTGAGACTTAAATTAGCCTTCATTCTCCTTTGGCCCCTTATCATCGTCCTTGCACTATTCTACAGGCCATTTCATTATGGCGATTGTTTATATGGTTTTATGTCATACACTGTCACAATTAATATCACCGGTGACTTGGAATTTCACAACTTACGAGGTACTTTCTAATCTCAGGCAGCACTGTTGTCTTGCTATCCATAGGCACACTATCTTTCTTTCATTTGAAGATCATTGAACTTCCTATAAATATTCCTCTTTTAAAGCTTTCATCTCTTCTAGTGCTACAAGTTCTTGTTAGTAGTCCCGATTGTCCCTTATATTTGTATTCAATCCATTCCCACTTTTTTTTTTAATTTGGGAATATTGTAATTCATCACAGGACTGAATCTGTTCTTCCCCTTTTTTAAAGATGTCCTCATATACCAGTAACATTCAAATATTAACCGTATTTGGTAGTAATCTTGTTGACTTTAGTGACCCTTCAACTTTTCTATTCCATATAATGCCGAAGTTTCTTTCATCACGTGGTTTAACTTATTTCCTTTTTGCTAAATGGATTCTTGTACTAAGTGAAATGTTTACACGTATCGGATATAATTCAGATTCTTTCTTTATTGATGACCTTTGCCTTTCATAACTAACAATCCCCTAGGCTAATGAATCAATGATGACATCGAAATTCGTTAGACTCCTTATGAAGTGTCCGACCTCCATCCCTAATCTTCCTTCATAACTATCTTTTTACTAATATCCTTAAGATTCTTCTTGCTCTTAGTTCCCAATTCCGATTTATATCTATACTATACCATTAGAAGTTGATACTCTTTACCATTCATTCCCACGACTCATTCTTTAATTATCTTAGCTCATATTGTCCCGTAGCTCTCTTAACTACTTGTTTGCATCACAGTTATGGATCATAGTCCTTCTAATATTCTACCGGTTCCTGTTCTTATCTTGAAATCTTCACGAAGTACACCTTGTTCTTTCTCCTTGCGTGGAGTGCTCATCTTCCCTTATGATACTACAACTTGTTAGTATTTGTACATACCCCCTGTACATTCATCCTATTTCCTTTATGACCGAATATTTGTACTCCTTATCAAGACTGTTATCTTATGTTACCGATGTTTTGCCTCTTGGCCAGACTTATTAGCTTATTATCCTTCCTCTTGTCTTTGATAGCTACACAACTTCTTTTTGCCAATTAATTAGTCCACTTTTCTTACTTTTTCCCTTAGGGTCTTTCTTGACTTCCCTTGCTTATAAAGCGTTCTTCCCCACTTGCCATTCTATAGCATTGGCCCTGGAATTCGTAGAATATCCTTTTAGAAATATGAATCCTTTCTATTCCTAAGATTGTCTTTTTTTGGGGGGAGGGGGGGGGGGGGGGGGGGAGGCGGGCTTTTCCGCTTTGTAAGTGAATGTATCAATATGGCTTCATCTTTATCCTCGCGGATGTACCTTAAGAGACAAAAATCACTTGACACTTATCACAAAATCTAATTACTCCCTCTCAGGTTATATCCATGTCCATCGTTATTATACTTCAATCTTGTCAATCAAGATCTGTTTCCGGAGTCTTCGTATTCGTCTTTCATTCCATATTTCCATACTCTATCCTTCCTGCTTACTTACTTTAGAAATTTATCCGGATGGCTCTTTGCCTCTACCGTCGCCTTAACCCTTTTCTTGGAAACCTTACTTGACCCTTACAAGCAACATACTTCCCTTGTTTACCCTTCTCCTCTTCTCATGACATCATAATCTTCTTACTTTTATATACGCATATTCTTCTTCTTCCCGATATTATTACATCATGATTATCCTTCTATAACATTCGGAGAAAACAATATCAACCTGCCATGTAGCATTTGCTATCTTAACTTCAATACCCTGCTCAATTAATACCTTTAACATGTCGTAAGATCATTCATAAGGGCACGCATAATATTTAATATGAACACTCACGAGTTATGGTTACACCCCGGGAATTTCCCGTTAACGTATAGTGAATAGACTAACGATGGGCACAACGTATACGATGTTTTAGTAAGTAATAAATAACATTTGATGATTCTAAAAGAGATTTCAAAGACATTTGAGGTAGGATACGAAATTTGTTAAGGGAGACAAGGTAAATGTTGTGTGTCATGCAGAATTTACGAGTATCAAGTTAATGATGGCTTAATGATGTTTTGGAGAAGAGTTATAATGTCCTTTAGATTGTTAACGAGGTGTTAAACAAGTACCAAGAAGGTTCCATAAGTATTTGAGATCAAACGAAGTGACGAGAACCAAAATCAGAGGAGAAGTAGATTATACGACCGATTATATGGTCCGTATAATGGTCCGCATATGGGATTATATAGTCACTTATAGGGACCGTATAATATTATACGGATCATATAATGTGTCGTATAAAGGTCACAGAATGAGCTGTTGATGGGGTGATTTCACGGTCACTTATACGGACTGTATAATGTGCCATATAACTGACACAGAAAGGGATGGTTGCTGAAGCGATTTCACGGTCACTTATACGGACCGTATAAGTTTATACGGACAGTATAAGTGTCCGTATAATGATGTCGGGACATATTTTTAATTTATAAAAGAATAGCCCAAGTTCTTCTAACTCATTTCATTTTCTCTCTCCACGACTCAAGAGCTCTCTAGAACTTTCCAAACCCCTCATAAACAAGAATCCAAGTGAAATCAATGATCAACTTCATCAAATCAAGAGAAACAAGTGCAAGAAACTCACTAGGGTTCATCTAAGGCAAGTGGTTTGCTCAACTGAAGTATTTGCACTTAAAGTTCATTCCCACACCATATAAGGTAAGTTTTATGGTATTTCTATGTTATTTAAGTTATTGAAAAGTTGACGCTCGTGGATTGAATAAGGAGATAGAAAATGGGTCATGAATGTGGGAATAGTGCAATTTTTTAGTAGTAGTTTAGGGTGAATCATGAACATTGATATGTTGTGAGTGTAATTACGTTATGAATGATGTTAAGAGCATGATAAAAACATTAGATGAGAGTGAATGTAATGTTGTATTAGGATCAAGATTATGGATGACCTTGAGAGGAAATGGTGGGGATTGGATAATGATGCATTTGACAAAAGTTATTATGATTATATTAAGAATGTTATTATTGACGTTTTGGAGTTGATATATGATATGGAGAAAGTAGTAGAAACAAAGGAGATGCTGCTCAATTTTCTCTAGCTTTAGTTCAAACACTCTTATGTTATCAATTATCTAATATGAGTATGAACTTTCTTGAAGGTAGAAACACGAGCAACGAAGAAGAACGATCAAACGATAGAATAGCTAAACGAAAGAGGTATGTAAGGCTAATCCTTTATTTCTAAGGCATGACTCCTATGACACGGATTTTCCTATTCTTCCGTGATCTTCATAAATAATGGAAATTATGAGTCCATGACAATAAAAAGCTACTTACGCACATGATAAAGAAAGGGGATACGATACGAGCATGATAATGATGATGATGAATATAAGTATGAAGAATCCTAGAGTAATATAAGATGTCCATGAAGCTACTGATCCTAAGTACAGTTTCATTGATAATTTTCCTTGTGTACACTCACCTTAAAATGCTAGTCCCTCCAAGGTGAGACATGACGAATATGATCACTCCATAACGTAGTCGGGGGTTCACGACCTTATGTCACCTTGACACAGCCATGGTTACCTCCAAGTTCTAATGTAGGATTGATGATGAATGTATGATGGTGTTAAGTTATGATAAGATTATGATATGCCTATGAGAGGTGTAATAATGATGAGTTTATGATTGATTATATGACGATACGATTCCACTGTGCCTAGTTGGCCGGGCATGTCACCGCGAAGGCAGGCTGCATACGATTCCACCGTGCCTAAATGGCCGGGCATGTCACCGCTAAGGCCGGCTGCTATGTTTACACTGAGGCTGGAGGGCCGGGCATGATCACCGCTAGTGGGCGGCATATGATGGTTACCCGGACGCGGGTTAACGATGATGATTCATATGATTCGATGATGTATGTGCTATGATGATACATGTACTATGATTATATACATGATATATGTATGAAATGTATCCACCCTTGATAGTTATGTAGGTTGTATCTTCACCTTATGACTTATGATTTCTCTATCATGTTCATTTCTTTCATGCCTTACAACTCAGTACAATGTTCGTACTGACATCCGTTTTCTTTGGATGCTGTGTTCATGCCCATAGGTAGACAGGAAGGTGATCCAGACTCATAGAAGTTATCAGCAGAATTACAGGAGCACTCCATTACTCCGGAGGTGCTATTTGGTTTATTCTTTTGTGTGTGTGTGTGTGTGTATATATATATATATATATATATATATTCGTATTTTGGGCACGACGGGGTCTTGTCTCGCCCATATGTCTAGTACTCTACTAGAGGCTCATAGATACGCATGTGTGGGTAGTATGGTCTCACGATGCCCTTATTATATATGTATTATTTTAATAGCCGAAGGGCTTATGTATATAAAAGTAATTATGTTCCAAATGAAAAATGGTTTTCCTATGTTTATGAGCACAAGAATAGTGAAAATGTATAATAAGTATGATGAGTAATAGAATGAGTGGTGCTTGGTGGTTAGCCTTGGGTACCTGTCATGGCCCCTAGTCGGGTCGTGACAAAAGTGGTATCAGAGCAGTTCAGTCCTAGGAAGTGTCTACGAGCCGTGTCTAGTAGAGTCTTGTTTATGGTGTGTTGCGCACCACACTAATAAACAGGAGGCTACAGGGCATTTAGGAAAAATGACCATCTTTCATCTTAAGAGATCGTGCGATAGAGCTGTGTTATAAGATTTTCTCCTCCTTAATAGTGTGCTATGATTTCATAATTGCCGCCAAAGGGAAAAGCTACTGCCGCCTAGAAGGGCAAGACTACGATGAAAAGGCGGGTAGAAAGAGAGCCACCAATGAATGTAGAAGAGGGCGAGTCACATAATGAGGCCCCATCTAACACTTCTCCCACTCCGTCTATTATAGAAGAACAAGAAGGGGCTTCGGTTCCAGCTCCTATTCCTCCATTTTCTCCACCGGCTACTTTGGGTCAACAAGTGACCGAGGCTATTCATCTATTGACTCAGTTAGTTTCCGCCCAGGCATAGCGGCAGAATGCGGGTCCAAGTGATCGGGCAGCTAGTACCAGAGCCCGTGATTTGATGAGTTTGAATCCTCCGGAGTTTTTCGGGTCAAAGCCAAATGAAGACTCGCAAAGTTTTATTGATGAAATGTTGAGAATGTTGAAGATTATTCATGCCTTCGAAACTGAATCTATGGAGTTGGCATCTTATAGACTTCGAGATGTGGCGGTATTATGGTACAATAATTCGCTATTATCAAGAAAAGAGAATGTGCCTCCTCCCGTTTGGTAAGAATTTGTAGATGCCTTCATCCACCACTATTTGCCACCCGAGGTCCGCTGAGTTAGAGCGGATAGATTTTTAAATTTGAAACAAGGGAATATGAGTGCTCCGGATTATAGCCTTTCGTTTAATTCATTGGCTAGATATATCCCGACTATGGTGGTCGACATGGGAGATAGAGTTCACCAATTTGTGAATGGCTTAGGGCCACATTTGTTCAAGGATTGTTTGACGGCTTCGTTGCAAGTTGGGATGGATATTTTCTGTATTCAAGCCCATGCCTAGAATTTAGAAGGAAAACAATATCCACAATGGGGTGATTGTGATACTGATAGAAGGCAAAGTAAGAGGGCCAGATCTATGGGGGCAGGTAGTGATTATAGAGGGGGATCGAGGCAGACCTATCCCAGACATTCAAGCCAGTCGGCGACTAGTGCGCCTCTACGATTTGCAGATAAGAGATTTGATCGCTCCTTTCTTTCAGGACAGGGTCAGAGTTCGAGAGTTTGAGGTTCTTAATTTGGGGGTGATCATAGTCATAGGAGACCACCCGTGCAGCGATGTAGTCAGTGCGGTAAATTACATTCGGGGCCATGCCGCCAGGGCACAGATACTTGCTATGTTTGTGGACAGACTGGGCACTTGATGCAAGATTGTCCCTGGAGGTATGGTAGGGGTAGGGTTCAGCCTACAGGATCAGCGGTCGGTTCTTCTTCGGTGCGCCCGATAGGAAAGACTCCCCAGATTTCAGCAGGTCGAGGCAGAGGCAGAGGGGGAGCATCAACTTCAGGTGCCACTCAGCCCGTATGTATGCTTTAGCTGGATGACAGGATCTTGAATCCTCCCCAGATGTGGTTACATATACATTATCCGTATTTTCCCATGATGTGTATGCATTGATAGATTCGGGTTCTACCCTATCTTATATTACTCCGTATGTTGTTGGTCGTATTGGGGTGAAACCTGAGCTAATTAAACCTTTTGAGGTATCGACTCTGGTTGGTGATCCCATGATAGCTAGACGAGTGTATAAAAATTGTGTAATTGTGATATGCGACCGCCAGACTAAAACTGATTTAGTTGAGCTGGAAATGTTAGATTTTGATGTGATTATGGTTATGGATTGGTTGGCCTCATGCTATGCTAATGTTGATTGCCGAATGAAAGTGGTTCGATTTCAATTTTCGGGAGAGCCCGTGCTTGAATGGAAGGGTAATGCAGCATCTCCAAGAGGTAGGTTTATTTCCTACCTTAAGGCACGGAAGATGATAGCTAAGGGATATATTTATCACTTAGTCCGATTTCATGAAACCGAAGCAAAGTCGCCAACTTTCCAGTCCGTTCCGGTAGTGAATGAATTCCCGGACGTATTTCTAGATGAACTTCCAGGTCTTCCACCGAAAAGAGAGATTGATTTTTCCATTGACGTGTTGCCGGACACCAAACCTATTTCTATTCCTCCTTACCGAATGGCTCCAGCAGAATTGAAAGAATTAAAGGTACGGTTGAAAGATTTGCTTAAGAAGGGGTATATTAGACCCAATTCGTCACTGTGGGGAGCACCAGTCCGATTCGTGAGGAATAAGGATGGTTCCCTACGGATGTGCATCGATTATAGGCAATTGAATAAGGTGACGATAAAGAACAAATATCCTCTCCCAAGGATTGATGATTTGTTTGATCAACTACAGTGAGCCAAGTGGTTTTCCAAAATATACTAGAGGTCATGTTATCACCAAGTGAGAGTTAAAGAAGGGGATATTCCCAAGACAGCTTTCAAAATGAGATAAGGCCATTATGAATTCTGGGTGATGTCGTTTGGGTTGACTAATGCTCCGGCAGTGTTCATGGATTTGATGACTAACGTATTCAGGCCTCTCTTGGATTTATTCGTAATAGTGTTTATTGATGACATTCTGGTATACTCTTACACAGAATCAGAACATGCAGATCATTTACGTATTTTTCTTAGAATTCTTCGAACTCGAGAATTGTATGCAATATTTTCAAAGTGCGAGTTTTGGCTGAATTCTGTGACATTTTTGGGTCATGTTATTTCCGATGATGGCATTCGAGTTGATACTTAGAAAATCGAAGGTGTGAAGACTTGGCCAAGGCCTATGACGCCCACAGAAGTCCATAGTTTTCTAGGATTAGCAGGGTACTACAGAAGGTTCGTAGAAGGATTTTCCTCTATTTCAGCCCCATTGACGAAGCTAACCCAAAAGTCTGCTAAGTTTCAGTAGAGTGATGCTTGTGAACGCAGCTTCCAAGAGTCGAAGGATAGATTGACCTCAGCCCTAGTCTTGACACTCGCAGAAGGGCCAAATGGCTATGTTGTATACTGTGATGCTTTCGGTGTTGGGTTAGGATGTGTGTTAATGCAGCACGGTAAAGTCATTGCTTATGCTTCGATACAGCTGCGGAAACATGAAAAGAACTACCCAACTCATGATCTCGAATTGGCTGCAGTTATTCATGCATTAAAGATGTGGAGACATTACTTGTATGATGTGCATGTCGATATCTATACAGATCACAAGATTCTTCAATACATTTTCAAACAGAAGGAGTTGAATCTGCGGCACAGGCGGTGGCTAGAATTATTGAAAGATTATGATTTGAGTATTTTATACCACCCCGAAAGGGCAAATGTAGTAGCTGATGCGCTTAGCCGCCGATCAATGGGCAGCCTATGTGAAGCTCCTCCGAAAAAGAAAGAATTAATTCATGAGCTCCACCAACTATCTAATCTTGGAGTTCGTGTGATTGATTCAGGTAGTGCAGGGATTGGTATTAATGATCCCACAATTTCGTCCCTGAATATGGAAGTAAAAGAACGTCAATGTGAAAATCCTCAATTGAGCCATTATAGAGACACACTTCATGAAAAAAAGAAGTCTCCATTTAAAACTTCTATGGATGGAATTCTTAGATACCGAGGCAGGCTATGTGTTCTGAACATTGCAAAATTGCGCCGACGAATTCTAGAAGAAGCTCATTATTCTCGGTATTCTATTCACCTAGGTGCAACGAAGATGTATCATGATATCAAGTCGATATATTGGTGGGATGGCATACAGAGGGACATAGCAGGATTTGTAGCTCAATGTTCAAATTGCAAGCAGGTAAAAATCGAACATCAAAAGCCAGAAGCAATGGAAATCACTACTTGGAAATGGGAAGTGATCAACATGGATTTTATTGTGGGGTTACCCCGTTCTCGAGGCAAGTATGATTCCATATGGGTAATTGTGGACAGACTCACGAAAGCGGCTCATTTTCTTCCAGTCAGAACCACATACTCGGCTGAAGATTATACAAAGTTGTATCTCAAAGAAATTGTGCGACTCCATGGTATTCCGATATCCATTATCACAGATATAGGAGCGCAATTTACAGCCAAGTTCTGGAAGTCCTTATAAGAAGGTCTAGGTACTCAAGTAAAGCTCAGCACGGCATTCCATCTGCAAACTGATGGGCAAGCCGAACGTACTATTCAGACCTTGGAAGATATGCTACAGGCATGTATACTAGATTTCGATGGTAGCTGGGATGACCACGTACCTCTTATTGAGTTTGCATACAACAATAGCTACCATTCCAGTATCCAAATGGCTCCGTATGAAGCTCTATATGGAAGGAAGTGCAGATCCCTTATTTGATGGTTTGAAATAGAATAAGTACAGCTAATAGGTCGTGAGTTGATTCAACAAGCAGTAGAAAAAGTCAAGGGTGATCCGAGATCGACTATTGATAGCCCAAAGTCGCCAAAAATATTATGTGGACAATCGCCGACGAAACTTAGAATTTCAAGTTGATGATTGGGTATTCTTAAAGGTATCACCAATGAAAGGTGTGATGTGATTTGGCAAGAAAGGAAAGTTAATTCCTCGATACATTGGACCCTATAAGATTATCCGCAAGGTGGGTCAAGTAGCTTATGAATGGAATTTGCCTCCAGAACTTGAATCAGTCCATCTAGTTTTTCATGTTTCAATGCTCCGCAAGTATGTCGGGGATTCTATGAAGATTGTCCCAATAGATGATGTTCAAGTGACAGAAAAGCTAGTATATGAAGAAGTGCCCATTGCCATATTAGACCGATAAGTACGGAAACTTCGAAATAAGGAAGTGGCCTCAGTTAAAGTATTATGGCGAAATAACAACTGAGAAGAAATGACTTGCGAAGCAGAAGAGAGTATGAAATACAAATACCCGCATTTATTTCATCCCCCAGAAGAGATTCACGATGAAATAGCAAGATTATGAGGTATGTATGTTTTCTTTTTATGCATATGGGTCGTGTGTGGCCAACTTATATTATTATTGTGTTGTGGCCCTGTGAGGCAATGTTATTATGGGCTGTTGTGATAGGATGGTAGTGCCATATTACAGGGGAAACTCAGGTGAAATTTTCATAGAATTCCCGAGTGCTTAACATTCGAGGACGAATGTTCCAAAGGGGGGAAGAATGTTACACCCCAAAAAATTTTCGATAGTGAATAGACTAACGAAGGGCACAACGTATACGATGTTTTAGTAAGTAAGAAATAACATTTGATGATTCTAAATGAGATTTCAAAGACATTTGAGGTAGGAGACGAAAGTTGTTAAGGGAGACAAGGTATATGCTGTGTGTCGGGCAGAATTTACGAGTATCGAGTTAATGATGGCTTAATGATGTTTTAGAGAAGAGTTACAATGTCTCTTAGATTGTTAACGAGGTGTTAAACAAGTACCAAGAAGGTTCCATAAGTATTTGAGATCAAACGAAGTGACGAGAACCAAAATCAGAGGAAAGGTAGATTATACGACCGATTATACGGTCCGTATAATGGTCCGCAGAATCGTCACAGTAAAGGTCCCTCACTGATGGGATTATACGGTCCGTATAATGTGCCGTATAATGGTCACAGAATGAGTTGTTAATGGGGTGATTTCACGGTCACTTATACGGACCTTATAAAATTATACGGACCATATAAGTTTATACGGACTGTATAAGTGTCCGTATAATGATGTCGGGACAGATTTTTAATTTATAAAAGAATATCCCAAGTTCATCTAACTCATTTCATTTTCTCTCTCCACGACTCAAGATCTCTCTAGAACTTTCCAAACCCCTCATATACAAGAATCCAAGTGAAATCAATGATCAACTTCATCAAATCAAGAGAAACAAGTGCAAGAAACTCACTAGGGTTCATCTAAGGCAAGAAATTTCATAGGAAGTGGAACTAGGGTTTTGCTCAAGTGAAGTATTTGCACTTAAAGTTCATTCCCACACCATATATGGTAAGTTTTATGGTATTTCTATGTTATTTAAGGTATTGAAAGTTAAAACTCGTGGATTGAAGAAGGAGATAGAAAATGGGTTATGAATGTGGGAATAGTGCCATTTTTTAGTAGTAGTTTGGGGTGAATCATGAATATTGATATGTTGTGAGTGTAATTACGTTATGAATGATGTTAAGAGCATGATAAAAACATTAGATGAGAATGAATGTAATGTTGTATTAGGATCATGATTATGGATGACCTTGAGAGGAAATGGTGGGGATTGTATAATGATGAATTTGACAAAAGTTATTGATGATGATATTCAGAATGTTATTATTGACGTTTTGGGGTCGATATATGATATGGAGAAAGTAGTAGAAACAAAGGAGATGCTGCTCAATTTTCTCTAGATTTAGTTCAAACACGCTTATGTTATCAATTATCGAATATGAGTATGAACTTTCTTGAAGGTAGAAACACGAGCAATGAAGAAGAACGATCAAACGATAGAATAGCTAAACGAAATAGGTATGTCAGGCTAATCCTTTCTTTCTAAGGCATGACTCCTATGACACAGATTTTCCTATTCTTCCGTGATCTTCATAAATAAAGGAAAGTATGAGTCCATGACTATAAAAAGCTACTTACGCACATGATAAAGAAAGGGGATACGATACGAGCATGATAATGATGATGAAGAATATAAGTATGAAGAATCCTAGAGTAATATAAGATGTCCATGAAGCTAATGATCCTAAGTACAGTTTTATTGATGATTTTCCTTGTGTACACTCACCTTAAAATGCTAGTCCCTCCACGGTGAGACATGACGAATATGATCACTCCATAACGTAGTTGGGGGTTCACGACCTCATGTCACCTCGACACAGCCATGGTTACCTCCAAGTCTAATATAGGATTAATGATGAATGTATGATGATGTTAAGTTATGATAAGCCTATGAGATGTGTAATAATGATGAGTTTATGATTGATTATATGACAATACGATTCCACCGTGCTTAGTTGGCCGGGCATGTCACCGCGAAGGCGGACTGCATACGATTCCACCGTGCCTAAATGGCCAGGTATGTCACCGCTAAGGCGGGCTGCTATGTTTACACCGAGCCTGGAGGGCCGGGAATGATCACCACTAGTGGGCGGCATATGATGGTTACCCGGACGCGGGTTAACGATGATGATTCATATGATACGATGATGTATGCACTATGATTATACATGTACTATGATTATATATATGATATATGTAAGAAATGTATCCACCCTTAAAAGTTACGTTGGTTGTATCTTCACCTTATGACTTATGATTTCTCTGTCATGTTCATTTCATTCATGCCTTAAATACTCAGTACAATGTTCGTACTGACTTCCGTTTTCTTTGGACGTTGTATTCATGTCCACAGGTAGACAGGGAGGTGATCCGGACTCGTAGAAGTTATCAGCAGAATTACAGGAGCACTCCATTACTCCGGAGGTGCTATTTGGTTTATTCTTTTGTGTGTGTATATATATATAAATATGTATTTTGGGCACGACGGGGTCTTGTCCCGCCCATATGTCTAGTACTCTAGTAGAGGCTCGTAGATACGCATGTGTGGGTAGTATGGCCTCACGATGCCCTTATTGTATATATATTATTTTGATAGCCGAAGGGCTTATGTATATAAAAGTAATTATGTTCCAAATGAAAAATGGTTTTCCTATGTTTATGAGCACAAGAATAGTGAAAAACGTATAATAAGTATGATTAGTAATAGAATGAGTGGTGCTCGATGGCTAGCCCCGGGTACCCGTCATGGCCCCTAGTCGGGTCGTGACAGTTATTGTTTGCAACGCTTATTAATTCCTCACTTTCTAAATATCCTAATACTATTTAAGATTGTCCTGAATCTGTAGCTTTAATACTTCTTCCCTCTTTTTTCCTGGCTAGCCAGACTCATACCTTAGGATCATTTAAAATTCTAATCGTAAGGCTCATATACTCCTAATTTCCTTCGGTTATTCTTGTTCCATCTTGCAACATAACTTTATTTCCTTTACATCCTTCATTTGCTATTCAGTCTTGTTTTACTACTCAATAATCTTGTGACAAGAGAACTTTTGAAAAGGGATTTTTTCCTGTACCTTGGTTCCACTTTTTGTCTTATATTCATATATCCTTATACTCGTATGTTACGACCCTAATTACCGATCGTGCGGGCACCTACCTTATTATCACTAGTAGGCAAACCCTTACACGTTAATCCATTAATCACTAGCCAATTTTATCTTCTTTAACCATTTATACTCAAACAACCAATGATCGTGTGAATGAATAAATAAGTAAATAAAACAATTCATAATTAATAGATAATATAAGTGCGGAAGCCTTAACTATTACACCCCCAAGATCAGAAAGTCATCGTACAAGGACTCTAACTAACAATGTCTAAAGAATGAAGTATATCTCAAATATAATAATAAAGAATGTCTGGAATAAAAATAGACATCTGGAAAGAGAGATCTTCAGGTGGCATGGCATGGATAGAAGCTCACCCTCGGATCTGATCAAGCAAACTAGCTTCAAGCTAGAGATGTAGTCTGGATGAAATCTCTGGAACACAATCTGCACTCAAAAAGGTTGCAGCAAGGTAGTATCAGTACAAACACTATGTACCGGTAAGCATCATAGGCCGACTAAGATTAGTTCACGTATATAAGCATAAAATCAACAAGATAAATAAATAGACACTTAATACTCAATCCAAGTAACTCAATATCTCATAACAGAGTCATAACCTAAGATGAAGCTTCTAACCCACAAGTCTGTCAAGTTGCAGTAATCTCACCTGATAATCACAAGCCCAAGTTCCTTCCCTAGGTAGAGTCACTAATCCACAATTTAACTCAGTCAATGATAATATCAATACCACAACAGCCATTTCAGTAAACACACAAAAATAAAAACTAAACGAGCCATATAATGATGCAGAATAAAATGTAATGATGCACAATGCAAAATATGATGATGTGCAATGCAATGTAATGCAATGCACTGGCCAAATACACACTGTTCACACATGTTAACTAATGCCATCGCTCAGTAGTCATGACCTGCAGGGGACCCATGGTGTCCATGTACCACTCGTTCCGGATTCACTCCTCGGACCCGAGCATAAACCTCCACTTCGGAATGAGCCTCGGACGCGGGCCATATTAATGTATCCCTCATTTCCGGAACGAACCTCAGACTACTAGCCATAATCTAGGTCACATATGTGCCTTTCCATATATCTGTACATAACTGTATTTCCTGCCCTCTTATTATCCATGCTCAAATCATCAAGTACCATGCATCAAATAGTATCACGAGTTCAACAAGAAGATTATATTAATTTCTTTACTAATTTCACATCACAATGTATGTCTCAACGTATTCCAGTTCATTAGTATGTATGGACTATGAAAAATTAACAATATCAATGTCAAACACAAGGCATCATGCCACAAGTCTTCCAAACCATATCCATCATGCATGAGTGTATGAATGCATAAATGAGTGTAAACGTGGTAAATCAATGCAAGCCAATAAAGCAACAGTGGAGCTACAAGTCACAAGCCACAAGTCATATCAAGACTTGGATCAACTCAGCCATGAAATGAATCATACAGTCGTCTCAACCAACATAATAGTCTATGTCCCTCTTTACTTCCACATGTAGCAAGTACGCCTCACAACTAAGTCTTGTATTACTAAGAAGCTCTGCTTTTCTATATATTATCATCAACAGTAAATCATACATCAAGGGTTCATCTACATATTTTAATAAATATACACATCACAATTCAGGTCTAAACCCAGTATTCCTTCCTTTCTCCGATGATATGTGTCACAATAAAAAAGAGTCGAGTACAATACGACAATTCATGCAATAAGTCTAATCACAATAACGGGGCAACTAGACACCATCAATAACAATCAACCTAATAGAAATCCATCCCGAATCGCCACAGTATGAATACAACTACACCTCATATTTTGGTACATAAAGTAATGGCGACGAGCCCACAAAATCAGAAGTCATACCAGCCTAGCTACTATCCAACCCAAACACCATGTCCGAAGACCTAATCATGATTTCTCCCATCAATTATACACAATACATACGTTTCGCTAATCAAAGTTTAACTAAATAAGCCATAACCTACCTCGAATGCAGAACAAGAGCCACGAACTACTCCACACGAGCCTTCTATTTTCGAAGCGCCTCATAACGGTCAAAGTCTAACAATATGATGCTAAGTAAGTAATAAACCATGCACTTAAATAAGAACAACAATTTGGGGAAGAAGACCCACTTACTTCTACCCTTTTAAATTGGATGAAACTATCCTTCAATGGTGAATTAATCATAACCTATATCTCTACAATCATTAACCATCAATTTGTGGGTTTCTAATCAATTTTACCCTTAAAAATGATTTTAGGAAAAAGCTTCCATTTTTAGTAGAACCCTAAGTCGCAACATGAAATTCAAACCATAAGAAATCAAATTCTCTTCGTAGAAAGTGATAATCTATACCCCTACGTGATTAATCAACAATAAAATCAACAACCCAAAAATTATTTAAGGGTTTAATAATTCTAGGGTTCTAGGATTTTCATCCACCATTGATAGACCTCTTAGAAAAATCATGGAGCTTGAAGACAAAGGGAAAAAGAATAAATAAAGATGGGGACTTACCCTCCAAGATGCTTCCACCAAAGAATGGGATGAATTTTGTCTCTTTCTCTCTTGAAAACTGAGTTTGGGGTCTTAGGGTGAATGGTTCGAAGTTGGGATATAAAAATAGAGGTTTATGGCCCCGCTGACCACTGTGGCGGTCTGTAGACCACTGCAGGGGTCCTGCTATAGCGGCCTCTTGGTCGCTATAGCGGTTCTGTTGGACAGATCCGCACTAAAATGGTCATAACTCCCTCATCCGGAGGCCAAACGCGTCGATTCGTTTTCCTATAACTTTTTAATTGCGATACAGATCTAATGTTTCAGACCTCACTCAAAAAAAAACATCAGACGCTCAATCTGGATCCATTTCTATCCACAAACCTCCGATGAAAACATCGAATACGAGTGCGACAAAACCCAAACGCATCTGAAACTCTTTGGAACCTCACCAAAACTTGTGGACAAGTTCAAAATCATCATAATAACATGTTGGAACTTCCAAATCATTTACACGTGGTCATCCTAACCCGACGTTGACTGTGGTCAACTCTAACTCGTCAACTTAACTAGTTTCTCCGTCAATGACTCAATTACACTCGAACCTTGCGGAAACCAACCCAATGACTTCATTAAGTCATAGATCATACTACGGGAGTTGGGGAAAGGGTCAACAAGTTTAAATGGGTCAAAACACTATAATGACTAAATGGGTCGTTACATCGTACCGCCGTACAGCATCCTTGCCAATATATTTTATATGATAAAAAGGTCCTTTTCGATGCCTAGCTCTTTTTGTAACTTACATCGTTCTCTTACCTCTTCTACCTCTTTATGCTCATAAATCATTCGCATATTTATACTCAGGATCATATTTATACATATACCTATCCCTTCCACTTCTTACTTCGAGAAGAAGTTACAACTCCCATCTCGTCATACTGACACCTTATTAATGAAACACCTTGAAAGGTTAACCGACTCAAGTTTCTTCCAATCCGACCACCAATATAAGGAGTAACATATAGCAACATGGAACTCGGATAAATCAATGCATACACATCATAAGGAAATACTGGAAATATACCTATAACAACATCGGGTCAAGACTCAAGATCCTGTCGCCTAGCTAATGCATAGGTATGATGCTGAGGACCACTCGATCTAGACGCTCTTCCTGGATCTCTACCACGGCCTGCTGGTATCTGTGAGCTTTGCCCTAGAGGGAATACAAATGACGAAGAACCAGCTCTTGATCTTGTGGGCTGGACCCTACCTCTACCACATATCCATGGACAGCCACGCCTGATATGGCCTGGCCGAGCATAGGCATAACAAACACCTAACCCTAATCAACACGATCCCCAATGCAACTTACCACACTAATTACATCGTGGTACAGGCGGTCTCATCTGACTGGAAATAATCCTAACCTGGGAACTGGAAACTCTGGAACTCTGAGCTGGCCCAGAATAAGTGAGTTTATCAAACCTGGGTCTAGGAAACTGTGGAGGCGCACTAGTTGTTGAATGAGCTGAGCGTTTAGAGAACTGCTGCCTTGGTCCACCTCTGAACTCACCGTCAAACCTTGAAGAGTTGACCCTCTTTCTCTGAACCTATTCACCATGGCCCGCACCCTGCCTCTGAGCCTGAGTGACTACTAACTTGGTCAGTAAAAGGATGGCCTGTTTTATCTCCTGGCCTGCGGCATCTGGTTAAGGAACTGGGGTATTGTAGCTGGAGCTGAGGTCCCTTCATGCTCCTCTGAGTCGAGTGGAGTATGAGAGGTCCAAGATGGAACCTCATTATAGGACTCACCCTCCTCTATGTCTGCCAGCGGTTCCTGCTCTGTCCTCCTTCCAGCCACCGTCTTGCCCTTCTGGGCCGCCATTACTTTTTTCTCCATAGGCATCGCTGAAATCATAACACACGATTAGGAAAAAGGGGGTCCTGATAACATAGCTCTATCGCACGATCTAAGATGAGAAAGAAGGGTCAATCATTCCTAATTTCCCCGCAGCCTCCTATTTATAAGTGTGGCGCGCTTCACACCCATAAACAGGACTCTACCGAACACGGCTCATAGATACACCCTAGGATGAACTGCTCTGATACAATTTTTGTCACGACCCAACCAGAGGGCCATGACGAGCACCTTGTGCCGACCTACCGAGCACCTCTGAACGTACATCTCAGAATCGTTTCTAGGTAGACCACAAAGATAACTCATGGATATCATAAGCTGTAAGGCGTATATCACAAGACAACGACACGCCTCTATATAATCATTAACAACTATGCCCATCATCACAAGCCGACAAGGCTGCCAAGATATTATACAGCCATATGAACTAATAAGTTTATGAAACATCTAGCTGCATACATCTGTCTACAAGCCTCTATATAGAATATAAGAATCCATAAAGATGGGGCAGGACTCCGCCACACCCAAGTATACATATACACAAAAGAGTAATACCAACAGACTGTGGCTCCGAAGCAGATGGAGCGAACCTGAGATTTCGCTGATGAAGCTCCTAAGGATCAGATCCATGTACCTGTCTACCTGCGGATATGAATAAAGCATCCACAAGAAAGAACATCAGTACGAACAATGTACTGAGTATTTATAAGGCATGAATAACAACATAACACGAGATATGAAACATAACATGTTATAAAGAGATAACCTGTACTTCTGATTGCCTCGTAAGGCGGATACCATACATGCTTAGCCTTTTTAAAGAAAAAAAATTTCATACATATAATACTTAATAGTGCTGGGCCGGTTCCATATGTCATCATTAGCCCTCGTCAGGGCCTCTCACGTCCAGGCCTCCTGCGTCCGGGGTAATAATCGCATACTGCCCACTAGTGGTGCTACCGGGCCATATAGGCGCGGTGTTATTATCATTATCCATAAGCCGCCCACCGTAGTGATGTTGCCCGGCCATATAGGCACGGTGTTATTATTATTATTCATAAGCTGCCCACCGTAGTGGTGCTGCCCGGCCATATAGGCACAGTGTTATTATCATTATTCATGAGCTGCCCACAGTTGTGGTGTTGCCCGGTCATATAGGCACGGTGTGAGAAAATACATACATATACATCAAGCATGCATGAGAGATCAATTAAGATCTACAACTCTATCGGAGTGACGTAAGGTCGGTAACCTCCGATTTATATTCTGGAGCAATCATCAACGCCATATCTCGCCTTGAAGGAACAATCATCATAAGGTGAGATCAACAACAATGAATAAAATAAAGAAATTCATGAAATAAACTCAATAATCTTATAATAGCATCAAGACTATAAACTTTGGAATCTCTAGAAATGGGATCATCATCATCATTATCATCATAGGAAACATCTATCTTTAGCAAAAGAAGAACTTTGAGAATCATGAACTTCTAGCTTTTTGGAATAAGGATATTATGTAAAACATGTATGGGTTCATAAGAAAAGAATCATGCTTTTAGAAAGAAAGGGACTAGCCTTGACATACCTTGTCGTTCCTTAACTACTTAACGCTTATTCTTCCGAACTTGCAAATCTAAATTCAAGATAATTCATACCAAGGTCAAGCCATTGAAACTCTCATAGATCAAACTAGACTAATAAATGAGCCAACGAAAATCGGACAGCATTTTCCCCATACTATCTACTTCCTCCAAATTCCAAAACAACTCCCAAACATCATTAACAAAATCAACCATAACGTAATCAAGATAATACATGACAAACATATACAAATTCATCCGAAACTTCCTACGAAAATCAGTCCATGAGCCAACAACATCAACATATCTATCTACGACCTTTATGCCATGTTTTCCCTTACTGTAAACCATTAAAATCCTCAAAAGAAACGACTTACTATCAAACTCAACATGAAAAACATACCTTATAACTTGAAGAACTTCACCTCACACAATCACCCTAATGCTTATCCACCACAACTTCAATTAAATGTATGAACAAGCTTCTTCCATGAACTAGTTAAGGATTTTAAGGCTTGATCTTCTCTTGATTTGATTTGGAATGGTTTGGAGCGCTGGAGAGAGCTCATAGGGTCTAGAAGGTTCAGTTTTTGTGAAAATATGAGCCACAAAGTCATGGCCCTTCTTTGATTCCTCGAGATTCATTGTTAATCTTACAAACCCAAGCTTAATTAGATGCAGGAACTCCTAAATTTGCTATAACTTGGTATAAGAATATTGGATGAATGTTGTGGGAGCTTCTAGAGAAGTGTGTAGATGAGAAATGGTGAAAAATAAGGTGATTTAGGTGACTTCAGGGGGTATATATTGTAGTCCAAGTCGGTTTGGGCTGATGGGCTAAAATTGGTGGGCCTTTTAATTGACTTCTAGAATTTCCGCGTAGGTTTGCGGGCTTCTGGCAGTCCGTTTTTAAACGCCCATAACTCCCTACTCTGATGTCATATTGACGAACGGTTTATTGCGTTAGAAACTACGCTCGACAAACTTCATTTTAGGCTCTTGAAACACCTCAAAACTCCTGATATACCAGGAGATATACCTTTTTAAATTTGACCTAAAATTTCTATCCAAAATTTTGACCAAATTTTCCACAAACTTATTTCCTTCGATTTGCTTGATGCCGGAATATTTCGAAACTTTCTATACATGATATTTACCATTAATTATACTTGATAAGGGTCATGTCCATTGGTTCTAAGGTTGTCCTTCCCGGTTACGACTTATGAGATCATATTTCATCCTTTACTTCATTGTTACGTACTTCTCATGCCTTGTATCTTTCAAAACTTCACGGGACATCTCTGATACTCCATTAATATGGTGAAATACGTGGCATGCTCATGCTCTGCAAGTGCGAGGTGTAACAGTATGCACACATGGCAATAAAAAAAAATATATCCTCTCACCAAAGACCTAGTATAAAGGGAGTTCGGAAACTGCGCAATGTCCACTCTCGTAAAGGATAAGGAGATTAGTCTTGATAGAGACATGCTATACAAAAGGGGGCATCAGGACCTGTATTCCCTATATCACTACCGACAACCTAGCGTTTTAACGACATAGAGGAGGATGATAAAAAAAATCATACAAGCCAGGACAACCTATCAAAACACAACCATGAAGAAATAGATCCAAAGAAGGGTGTTGAAGAAGCAGACAATGTACGACGTACGCCAATATGAAAAGCAGATAAAAGGAAAAACATAAAGTTGAATTGATTACAGCAATCCTCCCCATGGCTATGAAAAGATTAGTGTGCACAGATAACACAAAAGCAAGGAAACTATTCAAATAACCTGATTCTCATGACTATCACGTATGCACCTTCTTTCCAATTGCAAATGTCTTAATTATGTCTATACTATCATTCCATACCAGCCAGCAATAAAAAATTCCCTCCATAAAGAAGCCAACCTATGTTTCTTATACCAAAACTCATGTTCATAAAGCCTCTTCTTGTTTACAAGTCCATATCTATTATGTTACACCCTATACTTTTATACGTTGAGTTTCGTCGTGAGTTAATCGACGTAGATTGAGAAAGCAATATTTTTGTTGAGGTAATAAGAGATTATACATGATCATCCTATGTATATGAGAGTTTATAATCATGTTTGGTAAGTGTTGGGAAGGTTTAACGTCAAATGAATCAGAAAGAATAAGTTTCATCGAAAGTCAGCAAGTTTGAAAATGTTATAACCCGTACTTTTGGGGTAAGACTAGGGGTGCTTAAAATGATAAGAAGGTCATTTCATGTGGTATTTTGGTCGTATGATTTCCGTGTGTTAAGCTTTGAATTCAAGTGAGCCGTGAAATGAAAGTCGACAAAAGTCGTCGCAAGTTACGTTCATAAGTTTGCTTAAATTTGGGTCAGATGTCACTGAGTTTTTCTCTCAATCTTCTTAGATTTACAGGGTTATCCATCTATCAAATTAAAAGTCTACGAGTCTAGTTTCTAACACATTAAACCGTTCATCAATATGACATCGTAGTAGAGAGATATTCACCTTTTCGCGAGATTGCGTAGGCAGCCCCTTTTGGGACCCACTATAGCGGTGGCCGACCTTCACTTATTTTTAACACATTTTTGGGATGAGCTTAGCTCCTTTTTCGACCTCCTTCCATGCTCAAACTCTCCAAACCCTCCCAAACAGTTCCTCCAAGGCTCCAAAGAAATTCCAAATAAATACACCATAATCCAACATCGAGTTACCTTAAAGAAGGAAGAACACCTCTACAAGATTGTGTTGGCATTAAGGGTTGTTGTGAGCTGTGTTGGGATGAGGTTCCAAGTTGTTCTACTGTTTAAGGTGATTATAACACCCTACTAATTGTTCTTAAACTTGTTTGCATGTTGGTTATGTTGTTAGGATGATAAACTACAAGATGATACTTTGATTAGCTTGAAATGTTGTTGTTCTTGATGGACTATTTTTAAAGTTGCTCTTATGAACTTTAAGTGGCTGGAAATTATGTTAAACAAATTTGATATGGTACTGTTAGTATGATTATATTGGTTTACATGTCAAGCTTCTTGAAGAAATTGCTAACTAGGAAAGGAAATGGCTATAAAGCACTTAGAAGTTGTCCGTAGTGATATTATCTTGTGTTAGGCTATTTTGGGTAACATTGAAATGGAATTGAAGGTTGGAAATCCTTAAAAAAGTATTGGTTAGTATACTGGATATATTACTATGTTCAAGAATGAATGATAATAGGGTTAAGGGTGTTAAAGGGAATCCAATCTGAGCTTGCCGCTCGTCGTGAAATATTGATGACTTGTTGTTGATATATTGTGCCTTGTTGTTGATGTTGTATTTATTGTGTTTCTCTTGTTGTTTTTGTTAATATGTGGAGTTGGAGGAACTCAATGTTATAGGGGAGATGCTTCCCATATTTATATTGACAAGTCACTAATGTAGGAATTAGACTAAGTCTCTTTACGGTGTTAATCATGGACCTTATTGTATTAATGTAGATTGAATTGTATTGTGGACTGCTTTTGAAGGCATTGAGGAGACGAGGAGATTGAGGTATATTAATGTTGTTCTCTTTCTTCTTTTAGCATGACAAGAATGAAACGAAACGTAAACGAACGATATTCATAAGAACTCTACTCTTAGATATGCTAGAAGCCTATGCTGCTTGACCTCCGTATGATGTTATTGATCTTGTCTTATGGTTATTGATCCTGCAAGGTAAGGTATGTTGATGATGTTACTTCAATGATGTTAATCGGAGGTGTATCGACCTTATGTCACTCCGATAGATTCAGATTATCTTCTTATCATTGATGCATTATATATATGTACATGTATACGATGATCACACAGGCGTTATATACATGTATGCTATATGATATGTATTTGGGATATGGGAATGGTAAGGCGTTATATACGCACCACCTCCTGATCGGCTGGTATATGATGATGATGACGATGATGCCCACATAGGACGATATGATACGATGGGATGCCCACAGAGGCTTGATGGCATTATTTACTCATAAATATGTATGACCATGTGTTATATACGTACATGTACGACACTTATGCATATTATCGCCCTTAGAGGCTTTCAGATGTATAGGTAGATTTTCTCTATTCTCATATTACCGTCATGTCTCTATTATGCTATTTTCATGCCTTACATACACGGTACATTATTCGTACTGACGTCCCTTTTGCCTCCTGAGGATGTGTTTCATGCTCGCAGGTCTCAATATATAGGTTGCGGCTCTCTCAGTAGGATATCAGCTCAGCAGACGGTGTGTCGTAGTCCACTTGTTCCAGAATTTCCTTATGAGTTAGTATAGTTATGTATGCATATTTACGGGTACGGCGGGGCCCTGTCCCGACCACGTTATGTTATGTACTCCAGTAGAGGCTTATAGACAGTTATGTATAGTAAGATATTGTATGGCCTTGTCAGCTTATGTACTATTACATAGATGTATATGATAGCCTTGTCGGCCCGTCCAGCTTGTTCTGCAGTTATGTCCTTACAGACTTGTGTTATTTATGTCTATTACTTTAGTTGGTTAGCTTATGGCAGCCCTAATGGCCCACTTATGCTTATGATTACATTACAGATATATGTCTAGTGGTACTCTGCAAGTAAACCTAGGTGCCCGTCATGGCCCTTCAGTTTAGGTCGAGACAAAAATAGTATCAGAGCAGTTTTGTCCTAGGGTTGTCTGCAAGCCATGTCTAGTAAAGTCTTATTTATGGATGTGTTACACGTTATACATATAAACAAGAGGCTGCAGGACATTTAGGATGGTTACTTTCCTTTCCTACTCTAGATTGTGCGATAGAGCAAAGTTGTAGGATATGAGATTCCCAATCCTAACCCTGAGTGTTTTGTAGTTGGAAAATGACTTCTACAGGAAAGAAGACAGCTGGTTCAAGGGCTTTAAGAGTGAGTTATTCTTATGAGATAGATCTATCTGAGGACATGCCCTCTATTGATACAGATCCTTCTGAAGCAATGTCTTCTATAAAGACAAACCAATCGGAGGTTCGGGAAGAATCGACAGGTCAGGTAAGGAGCAGGCAAGCGATAGAGACTGATCTTCAGACCCTATGTTGTGATAGATTATTTGATTAGGCACGGTCTTCTGCGAGGTTGAGCAATTTACAGATGGGGAATTTGAGTAACCCAAGTTTGATGGTATTTACGGAACAAGGTTCAAATAAAAATAGTGGTAGAACTGGAAGGATTAGTACAATTGGTACGTTTGCAGAAGGTATGGGTACTACTGAACAACTTGTAGAAGGACGACAAGAGGGAGAACTTCCTCAACTACCATTGTATCGATTTGTACCAAATCAAGGTTCCAAAGCAGGATCAAGGTAAGGAATTCGATTGTTGAAACTTCAGAACTCGAGTGATAAAATAAGAACGTAAAGCCTCCCTCTTAATAAATATTAGAGTGCTTCAGGTAAGTTTGTAAAACGTTTGAGTTAACATCGGTGGTGAAATAAAAAATTGATTGTTAATTATTTTAGAAAGAAAGTAAGGGATTATGTACATAATAGATGATTTGTGAGTACATAAGCCTCTGTGTAAGGGGATTGATTGAGTTTTGTGAAAAGATGTTCAGATGTGATATATGAGATGAGCATTACTGCGTTATATTCTTTTTATATTAACAAGCTCTGTATGCTTGAGTTGTATGTTATGCGCGCTTCTATATTTGGCCTTATGAGGTATTAGATGCATTTTCTGAGTTGTATGCAGGTTTGGAATAGTAATGATTATAGAGAAAACTCTGCCAAAATTTCTCAAAACTTGAGGATAACTATTGGGTAAGTGTGCGTAGATTGTTACGAAAAATAAAAGGAGCAAGTAGTTAGAGGTGAAGTGGGAACCAGTATTGGTATGGACTTTAGCAGATGACCTTAGTCGAGGAAAATGAATAGTGAGGTAGTGTGACAAGTAAAGGAGAATAGGATATAAGGGTGCAAAGAGGAAGTAATATGTTTCTTCTGATCAGAAAGCTGAGAAATAAGTGAATGCTTATATAATGAGGAAGTCAAAGAGACAAGTCGCTCTGAAGGAAGTTTATACATTAAGAAGAAGTTGACTGATCCTTATGTACTTTCGTAAGACTGGGATATAAGACAAACTCGATACGTATATATATATATATATATATATATATATAGTATAGATATTGGTTGGCAAGTCAGAGCTAGGCCTATGATTGTGGATAAAAGCATATATGTTTGTACAGACCAGCCCTACGGACCCTTAGCAATGCCACATGGTAATAGATTGAGAAAAGGGTTTCATATAATTTAGAATTTACTAAGGATGGTTACATGACAAGGGGTCATTATTACTGATACAAAAGAAAGGATAAGTAAGAAAAGAAAGAGACAGAATAATATGATAGTTAGAAGCAAGATAAGAAGAAACAATAAAGTAAAGGGGATTACGAAAAGCAAGTACCGAATATACGAAACATATGTGACTAAAAGAATGGAAACATGTTATGAACAGAAGAAGAGAGGTTTGAAGAAAAAGATGAATAACAAAACATCTGTTACAACCCGCACTTCTCAATGTGTGTACGACTAAGATGAAGTTGATGAACTTACTTGAATATAGATCAATAAGGTTAGAGTAGTTGCTTAAGGTCCAAGTGTGAACGTTAAGTCTATTTAAATTGAAAAAGTTTCCATGAACGAGTGAGACGTCAACCAAAGGTAAGGTGACCTACTAGTTTTCACCTATGTGTTTCACCTATATGTTTCACCTATGTGTTTCACCAATTTGCTTAGACGTTCTGCAGGTTTGAGCTACTACTTACCTGTCTTACTTACTCGAGCTACTTCCTAACACATCATACTTGCTTATATCCTAAGTGCTTACATGTCCTACTCTCTTAAGCTACTTCTTTACACGTCCTACCTGCTTGAGCTACTTATTTCCCAACCTACTTGTTTCATGTCCTACCTATTAAATAAGGATGACACACGTGTTTAGAGATAGTCAGAAAACTTCTAGATTAAGTAATTGTAAAGTAGGTGCATCACCTATTTAAAATGAGAGGCCCAAATTAAAAGGGAAATAAAAGGAGATATGGGGCAGATCAAAGCCCAATCTGATCAGGCCCATTTATGGGTTGAATATATAGATAGGCTCTCTTGTAAAATTATCATTTTATCTCATTTCCCCAAAACAAAGCAGCTAGCTCTCCCTCTCTTCTCTCTCTCTATATATATGTTCTGTCCTCTTCCTGTATTTTAAGTTGAGCTTCAAGCTCTTATGGCAGCCATGGAAGCCATATCTTCCTCCTACATAACTCAAGGTAATTCTCTCAATATATCAAAAAAAACAAGGGATCCATCACTTTATTATATTTAAGGTTTTAAGTGTTCTTCATAATGTATTGAAACAGCTAAGAAAAAGACCTCTCCTCCTCCCTATAGCTCAATACTTTGGAGTGATTCTTCCTCCTAAGAGTTTGTAGTACGTGTTTAACTAGTTTCTTCCACTTTGTTTTTGGATTGGAGGTTTCTTCTGGTTGAAATAAGATGAAGCTAATGATGGTTTTGAGACTGTAAAGGTAAGTCCCTCCTTCTTCTTCATATGTATAAGTTAGTTTAAGTTTTAGCGGTGTTTTGGCTGTTACAAGTCATGGGTTGATGGCTGAATGATATGGATGAGTTGTTGGGCTTGTTAAGTAGTTTTGGGGCTGCTCTTGTCATTCTTTTACTTGCTAGATATATAGTTGTTGGTTATTGTTATTTTGAATTTGAGGAGTAAAAAATAAACAAGGGAGATGTTGTCCGATTTATCGTAGAACAAGCTTGTCATTTCTTGATTGCTTAGCAAGTTATTTAGGGTCTGGTTGGTGTGTTGAGGTACTGAACGTGTTGGGATTTGGTGTTGATATGTTGGGATTTATATGGTGTGTGAAGGATCTATTCTTGCTATACATTAAGTGCTGGAAATATTAGCATGATTGGAGATGAGTTAGTTGAGGATTTAAATGTGCTTATTTGCTACTAGTTGGTAAGTTGAAGATTGATTGATGTAATGAGTTATTAGTTTTGTTGTATATGTTACACCTTGAAAAATTTTCCGTTAATGCACAGTGAATAGCATTTGATGACCCTAATTGAGATTTCAAAGACATTCGAGGTAAGACAAGAAAGTCTGCCAAGGAAGGCAAGGTATACGTTAAGTATCGGAAGAGATTTACGAGTAAAAAGTTAACGATGATTTAATGATGCTTTGGAGAAGATTTATAACATCCCTTAGATTGTAAATGAGGTGATAAAAAAGTTTCAAGAAGGTTCCATAAGGATTGGAGATCAAACGAGTCGACGAGAATGAGTTCGGAAGAACTGGGCATTATACGGCCCAACATACTGGCCGTATAAATTATACTGGCCTTATGTTTGGCCATATAATCAGCCCTGATGTCCAGCCTCACTGGACCAAAAGTACGACAAACATACGGCCAGTATAATTTATATGGACCGTATGTCGGTCCATGAAATCCAAGCGGGACTGAATAGTGTATTATTACTAAGGGACCAAGTTCATTTCATTTCATTTCCCCTTCACACCCCTTCTCTCTAGAACTCTCTAAAACACTTCTCCCACAAGAATTCAAGGGATATTAGTGAGCAACTTCATCAAACCAAGAGAATCAAGTGTAAGAAACCCATTAAAGTTCATCCAAGACAAGGAATCCAGGTGAAGGAGAAACTAGGGCTTTGCTCAAGTGAAGCGTTTGCACCTAAGGTTCATTCCTACACCATCTAAGGTAAGTTTTATGGTATTTCCATGTTGTATAAGGTATTGAAAAGTTGAAACACTTGGATTGTAGAATGATATAGAAAATGGGTCATGAATGTGGGAATAGTGTCATTTTTTAGTAATAGCTTAGATTGAGTCATGATTCTTGATGTGTTGTGATAATGGTTATGTTATAAATGATGTTAAGAACATGGGATAGACATTGTATATGAATGAATGTAATCGTGTGCTATGACCATGGATATGGATGATTGGAAGTGAATTGAGAAGTAAGGATAATGTAGGTGAATAAAGACTATTGTTATGATGTTGTGAATGTTATTATTGATGTTTGGGAGTTGATATATGATATGGAGGAAGTCGTATAAATAAAGGAGATGCTGTCCAATTTTATCTAGCTTTAATCATGTATGCTAAGCTATCAATTTTCTAATGATAGTATAACTCTAATGAAGGTAGAAACGTGAGCATTGAAGGAGAACGTGCAAGTGGTATAATAGTTGAACGGAAAGGTATGTAAGGCTAACCCTTCCTTCATAAGACATGGTTCCTTGGCCAAATATCTATTCTTCTATGAGCCTACGGTGTCCTCCAAATGATTCTATCTTTGAATGCTACTAATCTTATGATTCTCGATATGTTACGATTGTACTAAATTCCTCCTATGATGAGTAATCCTCTAGGGATAGATGTAATGAACGACGATAGTAATGATTCTAAAGATGCTTATGGGCTTTTATGTATATGTGCCTATGTATGATTATTATGTAACACCGAGCTTATATGGCCGGGTCTGTTATGTATCGCGCGCGCACCACTGCAGATGGGTACGGATAACCCTGAGCCTTGGTAGGGCTAGGTATGTATACTCACCGAGCCTTGCCATGGCCGGGTATGTGAACGCCGAACCTTCATGGTCGGGTATGCTATGTACGTGATATGGATATGTATATGATATGGATATGAATACGAATATGCTATGAATACGGAAATGCTAAGAATATGAATATGTAAATGAATACGAGTATGAATGGAAATACGACTACGAATATGAATATGGATATGGAATGTAAATGAGTTCGGATACGGATATGGATGTATGTACACAATCACGCATTAGAAATGGGAAGTCCCTATGAAAATCAAGTAAGTGTTTATGACGATGATGCTACCATCTCCCATCCTATGCTATTTCTTATGTTGTCTATTATGCTTCCATAATGATGGTGTTCATGCTTTCCCTACTCAGTACATTCTTCGTACTGACATCTTTTTGTTTGTGGACATTGCGTCATGCCCGCAGGTGGCCAGGGAGACAAGCTTGATCCATAGCTTTATTAGTCAGGGACTACATAGCGGAGCTCCATTTCATTCGGAGCTACAACTTTTGGTATTTATTCTTTTGTGTACATATTTATGGGAATGGCGGGGTCCTGTCCCGCCTATATGATATGACATACTCTCCTTAGAGGCTCGTAGACATATGTATATAGTTAGATGTGTTTGGCCTTGTCGGCCTATATTTTAGATATCATTTTGTTAGCCTCGTCGGCTTATGTACACATATATGGGCATTGTTATTGATGATGATATATATATGTATTGTTGCCCAATGGAATTGGTATGACTAATGGATGGAAAGTATGATTTAGCTATGTGACTCACCTAGATGTAAATGTGAAAGTATGATAAGAGGTGCCCGGGTGGGATAGCACCGGGTGCCCATCGCGGCCCTCCGGTTGGGTCGTGACAAAAGTGGTATCAGAGCAGTTCTGTCCTAGGCTGTGTCTACGAGCCGTGTCCAGTATAGTCTTGGTTATGGGTGTGTTGCGCACCACACTTATAAAGAAGAGGCTACGGGCATTTTATGAATGAATGACCTTCTTTCTTCATAATATCGTGCGATAGAACTATGACATAAGAACTTATTTTTCCTTAACCGTGTGTTATGTATTTCAAAAATGCCTGTAAAGAGAAAGGATACGATAGCCCAAAAGGGCAAGACAGTGGCAGGAAAGCAGGCTGAAGGAGCACCGCCAGCGGTTGTAGAGGAAAGTGAGTCCCAGAATGCGGCTCAATCTCAGTTTTCCCATTCAGTGCCTACTTCTGAGGAACGTGAGGGAGCCTCAGCCCCAGCTCCAGTACCTCCGGTTCCTCCACCGGATGCTTCAGGACAAGATGTAAAAGAGGCCATTCATTTGCTTACTCAATTGGTTGCTGCCCAGACTCAGCGGCAAAGTACACGGCAAGTTGATAGGGCTATTAGTGCAAGGGCCCGTGATTTTATTAGCTTGACCCATCCGGAATTCCTTGGATCAAAGCCGGATGAGGACCCTCATAATTTTATTGATAGAATGTTGAGAAAACTTCGGTTGATACATGCTTCGGACCCGAATCGGTGGAGTTAGCATCCTATAGACCGAGGGATTTTGCGGCTTATTGGTATACGGTTTGGATGGCTTCATGGGGAGCCAATGCGCCTCCCCCAGTATGGCAAGAATTTGTGGATGCTTTCCTCCGACAATACCTGCCTCTAGAAGTTCGGCGAGCTAGAGCCGATAAGTTCTTGAATTTGAGGCAAGGAAGCATGAGTGCTTTAGAGTATAGTCTCCGCTTCAATTCTTTTGCTAGGTATGCTTCAACCATTGTAGCAGATATAGGTGACCGAGTGCACCGATTTGTGAAAGGCCTAGGGCCACATTTGATAGATAGGTGCTTGACTGCGTCCCTTCAGGACAATATGGATATTTCATGCATTCAGGGCCATGCTCAAAATCTAAAAGAAAGCCTACAATAGCAAAGAAGTGAGCGTGAGCATGATAGAGGGTATAACAAGAGGGCTAGGTCTTCGGGTCCGATGAGTGAGTTTAGAGGCGGGCACAGACAGCAGTTTTCTAGGCAATCAGGCCATTCTATGACTAGTGCGCCTCCACGATTTTCAGGCCAGAGATTTGATAGATCTACTCATTCTGGGCCGAGTCAGAGCTTTCCGGGATCTCAGTTTAAGGGTGATTCGGGTCAGGCGAGGCCACCCGTGCTGATGTTCCCAGTGTAGGAAGTTACATAGGGGTCAGTGCCGATTGGGTTCAGAGGTTTGCTATTCCTGTGGTTGTCAGGCCATATTATGCGAGATTTCCCCTCAGTTGGTCGTAGAGGTGGGACCCAGCCTTCAGGGTCGATAGTCGAATCTTCATCATCTATACGCCCTATGGGGCCAGGTTCACATGTGCCAGTCGACCATGGTAGAGGCAGAGGGAGAGCCCCCAGTTCTAGCGGTCCTCAGCACTGTATTTTTGCTTTGGCTGGACGCCAAGATCTTGAGTCTTCTCCTGATGTGGTCACAGGTATATTATTGCTATTTTCTCATGATGTATATGCTTTGATAGATCCGGGCTCCACATTGTCATATGTTACTCCGTATATTGCGGGTCGGTTTAGAGTCAAATTGGAGTCGATCAAACCTTTTGAGGTGTCTACACCCGTTGGTGAATCGGTAATAGCCAGCCGAGTGTATAGAAATTGTGTAGTTGTGATTTGTGACCATCATACTATGATTGACTTGCATGAGTTAAAAATGGTGGATTTTGATGTTATTATGGGCATGGATTGGTTGGCTTCTTGCTATGCCAATGTTGATTGTAGAATGAAAGTGGTTCGTTTCCAATTTCCGGGAGAACCAGTTTTAGAATGGAAAGGAAATACTACGTCACCAAAAGGTAGGTTTATTTCCTATCTTAAGGCAAAGAAAATGATCACAAAAGGTTACATTTATCATCTAGTTCGGGTTCAAGATGTAGAAGCTGAACCGCTAACTCTTCAGTCAGTTCCCGTAGTGAATGAGTTTCCAGATATATTCCCGGAAGAGCTTCCAGGCCTCCCTCCCGAGCGGGAGATTGATTTTGCTATTGATGTGTTGCCAGACACCAAGCCTATATATATTCCACCTTATAGAATGGCTCTCGCAGAGTTGAAAGAGTTGAAGGAGCAATTGAAAGACTTGCTTGAGAAAGAATTTATTAGGCCTAGTTCATCCCCGTGGGGAGCACCCGTATTGTTTGTCCGAAAGAAAGATGGCTCCTTGCGAATGTGCATTGACTATCGGCAACTGAGTAAGGTGACGATTAAGAATAAATATCCTATTCTGAGGATTGATGACTTATTTGACCAATTACAAGGTGCCAAATGGTTTTCGAATGTAGATTTAAGGCGTACCTGTAAACAGACAATACCAACCAAGGCCGACAAGGCCGTATCTTGAATCTTCTATAAGTAGTAACTATCACATCTGAAGGACACACACACCCAAAACATATATACATAACTGTACAGGCTGACGAGGCCGCCATGAATGTCTACAACCAACAGTACCAAAATAAAGATGTACAAATTAAAGGGGTCGACAAGGCTACAATACTGACATACAAACATAAAGGACTAGTCTACAAGCCTCTAGAGATCATAGAACTATATCATGGTCAGGACAGGGCCCCGACCTACCCAACAAGTCTATATACACAAAAGGACTCCTCAGTCTAGACCTGGTAACTCCAGATAAGTGGAGCTTACCAATCAGCTGATGTCTGGTCATGTCTACTCGGGAGGTCTATCCGGCTATCTGTCAGAACCTGCAGGCATGAATGCAGCGTCCCCGGCAAAAGGTACATCAGTACGAATAATGTACCGAGTATGTAAGGAAATAGAATAACTGAAAGCTGGAACTAAACTGAAAAGCATCATAATCTGAAGGTCAAAGAATGCCCTGAGATATACTCACTTGATCCAACTCGACACAATACAATATAAAATTATCATTGCTAGCCGGCCACTTATAGGGCTCAATGTATCTCTCACTGACCAAGTGGTCAGACAACTGTAAAATCTCACCGACCGTGAGGCCAGACAAATATAAAATCTCACTGACCATAGGTCGGGTAATAGTATCGTCTCACTGATCAAGTGGCCAGACAATAATATCTCTCACTAACCATAAGGCCAGGCAATAATAATATCTCACTGACCAAGTGGCTACGCTACAGAAAATATATGTATATGATCTTGTATATCATGTATACACTAGAATCCATGAAGGCACTGCATGTTGCTCTATCTCTACTAACATCATGGAAAGTATGGAGTGGATAAGAATCCCTTGGAAGATACAATATAAACACTCGGGAAGCTGTAACATCACTAAAGCCAAGATATCTATGATATGTATTTCTTCATACGATTTGTCTAACTCTTGCTAATCATGGGATCATGACAATGAATGAAGAAGGGATAGCCATTACATACCTGTTGTCGTCAATACACACTCAACAATGAACTCATCTCAACTAGCGCTTCGACCTATAACAACGGTAGTACATTCATTAACTTAGCGAACACTAGTATCTAGTATATACCAAACGATAACTAGTTCTAAAAAGAATTAGGCAACATTTTCCCCCTATTTTATAGACATCCACACTCAACCAACAAGATAAACAATATAAAAACAAGCTTCACCTATCTTCCCTTAAGTTCCAATCACAACGACACAAGTATGCGCTCAAAACAGTTCTATATACATTTGTAAACCAACGCTCGTATCCATTTCTTCCCTTTCAAATATACTTAGTATAACAACAACAAAAACTACTACTACCAACCCTCATGATTTTTCAGTCCTTATCAACATTAGAATATACATCAAAACAACTCATACTTCTCAACTCCAACAAGAATACAATATACGGTATATCACACGTATTTCCTTTTCAAACAAGATGCCTAAGGCTTAATCAAGTTAAAATACAAGTAAACAAGATAAAAAATTACCTCTAGAACTCAAGAAAACTCCAATCCAAAGATTACTTCACCATGAAGTACCTTCCAATTCTACCACAAGAAGGGAAACTAGAATCCGACGAGTAATTCGGGACCTTTAACAATTGAATCACACTTTAATCTTTGATTTCACCTTGGAGTTTGTTGGAATAGCTTGGAGAGGGGTTTTAGGGGTGTAAGAGGTCTGGAGAAATGCTTTAAATTAATCAAAATGGAGAGGGGTCGAAATATAAGCCAAATAAAAATCTCATCGCCTCTGATATACGGTCCGTATATCACCCATCCAAAATAAATTTTCGTCGAAACGTATTCTCTTCAATAAGATTAATCCCTAATCCTTCCAACACCTACTAAGCATGCTCTTAAACTCCTGTATAATCATTATTAACATGATTAATCACTTGTAACCTCAAAGATAATGGCATTTTCCAATCTATGCAAGTTAATGTTTCAACGAAATTCTACGCACGAAAGTATGAGGTGTAATAGAGAACTTGTAAACTGAGACAATTTGCTTACAACAAAGGCAACACCTGGTTTGGTAAGGTGAAGATACTGTAAACTTCCAACTATAGTCTGATAGTCTTTAAGATCCTCAAGTAAAGAGCCATCACTATTTATGGGACACGATTTGCTTGCCATTGGCCTACTCATGGGATTAGCTTCAACCATGTTGGCTCATAAAAATCACATAAATATATTTCTGCAGACTCAAGAAAATGCAGAAAGAAGAGCAAATAACTTGAACACCCAAGAAGAAATGTGCTACATCCGATATTTTTGCTTATTTGAAAAACATTCAAGGTAAATTGACTTGTAAGGAATAAGGCCACAATTGGACCTTACTTGGTATGAATGTGTAGGTTATGAATTCAATGGTGTGGAATTACGAAAGGAGGCCAAGGGCAAAATTGGAATTTTGGAAATTTGCCTTATGGATTACAATATGTAACCAACAATTTTGGGCTCAAAAAAAAATAATAAAACAAGGCCCAATAATGGAAGGCCCAACCGGCCATGGTGTGTTAAAAATAGCCCAAGTCCACAATTTAATTATGTGGTATTATATAGTTGGATAATTATCAAGAACATTCAAGAAACACAAAGCAAGAATAAAGAAAAAGAAAGAAGGGGAATTCGGGTAGGAGAGAAGAGGAAAGAAAAAGAAAGAAAAAACATTTGGGAGCCAAATCTTTGGTTCAAAAATTCTTTTGTTGTGAGATTAGTATTAAACTCAAGGCCCTCTACAAGTTGATATAAGTATTGTGGCAAGAAAGCAACTTTAACCCCAAGTGAAGAAAGGTAAGGATTTTACCATTTTCATGCAATAAAATGTATATATGTATGTTGTAGTATGTGGAAATGAATGAAAAACATGGAAATTTTGTGTGTTGAAAACTATGCATGTTGGCCGAATACATGTACATGTATTACATGTCTTGGATGATTTGAATTCATGTTGTAATTTAGTTGTAGTATGGTGGAAATTGTATTAGAAATGAAAGTGGAATGAATTAGTGAAAATTGGAGAATATAGGGGGTGGCCGTGTGGTGCTATGTTGGGTATGGAATATGAATTTAATCTTGTTGGTATGTTAAGTGTGTTATGGTGAAGTGAATGGAAAGATAACAATATTTATTGTCATGGAAAAATGGTTATCAAGTTGTTGTAGGAAAACATGCAACTTTGTTATGATTTATGCAAAAATGGAAATGAAAGTATCAAGAGGCAAATTATGATTATTGGTGATGAATTTGGAAGATGGAAATGTATAATGAACTTGTATGTTGAAAGTTAGGAAAAGTTGGACAAGTAGTGGCTTAATGGAAAGTTGGTATGTTTTGCATATCTTGTGTATATTGTGCGAAAATGGTATGATATGCCTCCGACGTAGGTTGTAATGATTTTGATGGATGATGAATATGAGAATAATAAGTTTGGGTTAGAAATGTAAGGTTGAAACGCAAAAATGTTTCGTTATGTCGAAAAAATGGCTAGTGATGCCATGTCGTATGTTTAATGCATATTGTTGTTATTGATGCTATTTCTGGGTTGTTGTGTTGATGAATTGAGCCGAGCTAAGTCTCGGGGATGTCTTATATACAGAGGAAATGCTGCCGAAATTTCGGTAGGCAAGTATGTGTTAAGTTGAATTATTGAAAAGTGTGAAACTAACAAATGGTAAACTTGACCATTTCTAGATTTTGGACGAAATTGAAGTCGACGCCAAGCGAGCGTAAGGCGCTATCGAGGTATGTGAAGCATTTCCCTTTGTTCCTAGGCATGTTCCGGATGTGATAGGCTCGGCCGCGAGCCTTAAGTACGACTCCGTCCCCCGGAATTCGAGATGGAAAACCGCTCCAATTCCTTCAATCCAATTGAAGCTATTTTCTTACAAATTGCCTTTAAAGTGAATTTTTGTACAAAACTTCCCTAAACGGAGTCGGAACACTTCCAGATGATTATGGATGACCTTATAAGGTCTACTATCGGTAATTTACCTATGTCGCCTCGAGTTGATCCGAGGCGGGCCCACGAGGCCCGATACCTTCTGTATGATCTTAATTACTTTAGTTTTGCCCGATTTTCTCAGAAAACACCTGGACTACTATTCTGATCACGATACGACTGTTTTTATACAAATCTTACAAAATAATTTTTGACATTTGGAAATCTGGTTCTGGTTATAATCTGTCGTGCCTCCCCAAGTGACGTGTAGGCACGTACCTTGAAAACTATCCGAATACTTGGTTCGATCGGCCAGTTGGCCTACTTCTGTTCTGTTGAGTCTGTATGACGATCTGTATGTATGTGGTTCCTCATTAATCAGTTCGTGCACATGCTATGATTCCTTTCACCGGATCCCGGGCCGGTACGTATATCGTGCGGTGGGCCGCCGAGCCCCATATGTGAATTCTGAAGTATGATGTGTCCGGTTCCGGGGTACTGTGTTATATGTCCGTCCCCGGTTACCGAGGATATATTACGAAGTATGATGAGTCCGGGCTCGGGGTGCTGTGTTATCTGTCCGCCCCCGGGTACCGTGGTTATGTTATGATGAGTGACGGAGATCGGAGAAGAATTTCTGATATCTGACGTGTTGTGGTGCCAATGGCAGGAGTGGCGACCACGTTCTTGTACCCTATGTGTGATTTTGTCTGTCTGTATGACTTATGATTCTGTCTGTCCGTCCGGCTTATCTGTCCGACTGGTTATGATTCTGTATGTTCGTTCGGCTTATCTGTCCGACTGGTTATGATTCTGTATGTCCGTCTGGCTTATCTGTCCGACTGGTTGTGATTCTGTCTGTCCGTCTGGATTATCTGACCGACGGGTTTCGATTCCGTATGTTCGTATGGATCTCGATTCTGTATGTCCGCATGGACTCTGATTCTGTCTGTCTGGACCACGATTCTGTCCGTCTATCGGGACTATGTCTCTGTCTGTCCGGCCTATGAGCCTGTCTATTATATCTCTGTGCTTCCGGTCCAGATCATGATTATGTTTGATATATTTCTACTTTACATACTCGGTACATTTTTGTACTGACCCCCGTTTCCTCGGGGGATGCGTTACATGCCCGCAGGTACAGGCGCACTCGGTGACACGCCGCCAGCGTAGGGTTCTGATTCAGCTATTTTGAAGAGCTCCTTTGATCCGGAGCGTACACTTTTGGTATATATCTTCTGTTTTCCGTATGTTCTGTATGTATGGAAATTCTGGGTACGGCGGGGCCCTGTCCCGTCATATGATTCTGTATGTCTGTAGAGGCCTATAGATAGATGTGTGGGTTACGGGTTTCGTCTGTATGTTAGCCTTATCGGCTTATCTGTAAAGTGCTGCATGTTCAGGTATATATATATATATGTTGCGCGCGTGCCGTATCTGCATCGGCCTACTTCTGTAACATCTGTTGAAAAAAAAAATCTGTATGATACGAAATTCGGCCAGGTAGGTATGTATGGGTACCCAGTTAGGGTACCAGTCACGGCCCACGGGGTTGGGTCGTGACAAAATGCAAATCACCAAGTTCTTTAATAGAGAAACGATTAGCAAGACACGCAATAAAATATTCCATTGACTTTTGAGGAATTAGATCATCAACATAGACAATGAGATAGAGCACAACTCAAGATTTAGCATATATATAAATAAGCATTGATCTGTTTGAGAGTGGCAAAATTCATAAGAAATAAGATAACATTTGAGTTCCTCATACCATGCTCGCGGAGCCTGTTTAAGCCCTTAAATTGCTTTGTAAAGCTGACTAACATGAGTGGGATATGTCTCATTCACAAAACCAGGAGGTTAAGACATATAAGCTTCTTCAGTTAGAGTGTCGTGCAAGAAGGCGTTTAAGATCTAATCAACGAAGTGACCAATCAAATGAAGCAGCCAGTGAGAGAATAACATAAAAGGCGGTATGCTTTGCTACTGGAGAATATGTATCACCATAATCAACACCTGGACGCTACAAGAAATCTTTAGCAACAAGTCGAGCTTTATAGAGACTAATATATACTTCCATCAGAATTGAATTTAACACGAAAAACCCACTTAGACCCGATGGGTTTAGCTTGAGGATCTGCTGGTACAAGAGATCATGTGGCCTTTAAGACCTGATAATTCCTCATTCATGGCAGCATGCCATTTAGGATCTTTTAATTCTTGGCTAAAACTCCTAGGCTCAACAGATTTGGGTATTGAACTGGAAGAAACAGAGGACCTGGTACTTTTGCACTTAGGCAAGGTTTTGGTATTGGTATTGGTATTTTGAGAAAGTGTCTTGCAATTTAGAAGGTTGTGCAGCAGTTGATGATTTGGCTTTAGAAAATAGAGTAGCACTGAAACAAAGTCTTTAAATTGGCTTACTAACATTGTTTTTGGAATGGGTAACCATGGGATAATTTGTTATAGGGGCAGAAGAAGGAATGGAGAAACTTTTGAAGTGGAAGGGGTTAGTAATGATAAAGAGGATGAGGAAGCAGAGTAGAAGAAGAAATGTCAGAAGACGTACCTGGAAAAGACGTGATGGAGTTTTCAAGCTCATCTGATGATTAGTGATTGCTGGTGGCAGTCTCATAAGAGAAGTATATCATTTTATTAATATGAATGTGAATTTATACAAGAGAGCAACATCAAATAAGATAATAATCAACTAATAAAGAATTATGATCTTCTCTTTATCATAATAGAGACTAAATCAGTGATAGAGATACTAAGATATGAATGATCAATGAAGATATCCTAATACCGATCAAGAGATATCACTCATAGTTCGTTCCACAAAGATTGTTAGCAGGCTTGGAAAATGGTGAAACAACTAATACAGAGGAGGCATAGAGAAGGAAATGAAAATTAATCTAATTAGTTGGAATAATGAAATCTGCGTATTGAGTATTTGTACAACAATTATATTTATACACTCCATTAATAATGCTAACTAATTTCGACATATGATAATTATATTTATACACTCCATTAATAATGCTAACTAAGTTCGACATATGTATCATAACATCCACACAAGTTATGTCGGAAAAGGCAAAACCTTCAACACTCAACATAATCTGAAAATTACTACACAACTTATGCCGCATAACTTAATTCCTACGGAACTTGAGCCGAGCAGGAAGAAATTTAATTTCCGAAGATAAAAATGTCACAGAACATACGCTGAGTGAAGCAAGTCTGAATGTTTTCATTAAATAAGCAGCAGAGGCAAAAATTACAGACCAGTACGTTTGAAGGGAAATCCATGCAAATTTGTCTTTAAAGTTTACTATTTACTTTAGGCAAGACGTAGGACGTAATACACTATTATAATCGAATTAATTGGATTAACTCGACATACGTACTTAATTAATTAAATTATATTCTTTCGTGTTTAGGTAAAATATTAGGCCATTCATTTAAACAAATCTTCATTTTTTACATCCATTCTTTTTTAAAAAAAAAAAATCGTATATTTGCTTTGCAGTTCTTTAAAAAAAAATAGCCTTTTACAAATAAACATTCTTTTATTCTTTATACTCTTGTTCCTAATTCATTCTTGTAAAACAAAACATTCTCTTACACTTTTAAATACCAAGATCACAAGTCATAAAGTTGACTTCATTCTTTCTAAAGCAAATCTTTTTTTTTACACAATGAAAAATTAAGTCAATTTGACTTAATTTTCAAATTCTTTTGTTAGATACACATCCTTTTAGTCAAATTTTATACGCTTTTACACATTCATGCATTCTTTATATACTCTTTTATACATTCGTTTACATACTCTTATACTCTTTTATATATTCGTTTACATACTCTTATACTCTTTTATATATTCTTGATATACTTGTATACATTATTTAAACTAATTATATACATTTATACTAACAATATATATTATTTATACTTGATATACATCCGTTATACACTTGATATACATACATTCTTTCATATACATAGATATATATTTTTTATACTTGAAATACAGTGCTATACATTCTTTATACATACATTCTGTACACATATTCATTTTTCAAAACAAATATTATTTTGTACATATTTTTACTCCACTATACATATTTTTACTTGCAAAAAATCATTTTACCTCCTCTGATAAGTTGCTATTTTACCAACTTATCTCTTCTTTAATCTTGGATTTTTGCTAAGTTTGATTGAGAAAATAGTGTATTTAATGTCGTTTACTTCCATTTCACGGGTTTTATGTGAATTAGAAGTGATCAGGAAGAAACCAAGTGAAAATGAGGCAAAAAGGAGCTAAAATGAAGAAAAGGAAAAACTGGACAGAAGTGCAAAAAATGGCCAGATTTTCAATTTCGAAAATTTGGGGCTATTTTGGTCATTTTTGATAGTGAGAAAAAGGGGGAACTACAAAAGGAAGACAAGGGAGACATTATTTTTATCTTTGGCCACTCTTTCAAGCTAAGGAGCAGGAAACTACACCTAGGGTTTGAAGATTTGGAGGCACTCAATGAGAATTTCTTTACCCATTTCTTCAACTCTTCTTATGTATTGAATATTTAAGTGTGTAGTACTCTATTTCATTACTTGATTCTTGTTTATGAATATATTCATTGTCCAAGTTTTGGATTGAAACTCTTGTAATGCTTATGTATTGAATGTTTCATTTCTAATGAAGTGCGTTAATGTTTCTCTATTCACTCTTCAAACTTTAATGTCATTTAGTGATTGCAAACATTAAGTGTGCCGTTTTGTCTTGGTTTTGCTTGGAAAAGAAAGTAAGGGTTAAGAAAAAAGTAAATAGCAAGGATTTGAGGCTTTACACCTCATCTAATAACTTGAGCTAAGAATAAGATAGTTAACTTGAGGTTAAATTGATTGTGCCTTTGAAAAATTAGGGCAATTTGCAGGATTGCCCTTTGCTGGGGGTGGTCTTTAATTTTTGCCCCTCAAATCTGTGGTCTTTAACTCTTGCCCTTCAGGCAGAATTTGGGCCTTACAGGCAGAATTTGCACATGGGCAGAATATGAAAATTTCTGCCTTGCATGGGTAGATTTGCAAAATTTTGCCTTGCATGGACAGATTTGCAAAATTCTACCTTACGATTTTTTTATTATTATTTACTGAGCTGGGGTTTGAACCCACAATCTCGGGGTATTAGGCGAAGGGCAAAACTTAAAGACCACCAATTTGAAGTGCAAAAATTAAAGACCACCCTAAATGAAGGGAAATCCGCACAAAAAAAAAAAAAATTAAGTCCAGCCGAGAACCATATTTTGTGAATTCCGAAGGGTTCCTAACACCTTCCTTTCGAAATACCTTGAGCCATTACATGGAATCTAAACTGATTTTCGCAGACTAAATCATGAGTCATACATGTCAATAATCTATAGGTTTCCTGATTTTCCTTAAAAATTAGGTGATGACTCTGAACTCTAATAATCCTTTTAGAGTCTCGTAAGTTGCTTCTCATTTTAACCTGTGGTAAAAATAGGGTGCAACAGATGGAGACTCTACTGGGGATATCCAAGTTCTAACCTTGATGGACTCATTTTTTCGATTGAGAGAGTATTTCTATTTACATTTTTTGCATCTCGCAATTCTTTAATTCTTTATTTGTTTCGCG
Source organism: Lycium barbarum (assembly GCF_019175385.1). Classification (NCBI taxonomy): domain Eukaryota; kingdom Viridiplantae; phylum Streptophyta; class Magnoliopsida; order Solanales; family Solanaceae; genus Lycium; species Lycium barbarum. The sequence continues at coordinate 28,309,100 of NC_083338.1, forward strand.
TAACGTGAATTGTATATGCTACTTACGTTTTGCACACATAAATTCTTTGATTCATTATTTGTTTCATATATTGTAGATTATATACGCTACTCCACATTATTCTTTGCCACTCGTTTTAACTATAATCACGGTTCTGTTGAGTCTAGATCATACACTGCACATATTGAGGTTCATGCGTGGTGTTGTCTTACACTCATTCAACCCCATTTTTTGGATTCTTTAGTTTCAGAAATTGGTGGGCTACACTTACTACTTGTCATCTTGTAGCTGTCCGAATATTCATTAGCTGTTTAGGTTAATCTACTCTTAGAATCCTTAGGTTGCTTTACATATAATTTTGATAACCGCTCCAGCCGGATCATTCTTTATTTGTTGCATATTCTTATTTGCGACAAGCTTTTTGTTTGTTACATATTCTTATTTGTTACATATTACTGTAATTTCTACACATTTTTTAGTTGTACATATGTACTTTACATCCCATCTTCCGCCTGGATCGCTTTATTGGACGATTTTGGTTGACTTGTGTGAGCCTGGAACCTTTCCAATCCCTCATACCCATCTCCGGTCTTTACGACCATTCCTTCATAATCATACCCTTTTTGAACTTTACCATCTTTTTCAAGACATGCCAACACGGCTTTGCACACACTTTCAATCTCGGGAACACACTTTTCTAGACCGAACTCTCATGCATAGCCTCTTTTCTTTTTTAATTAACCCCACCCAAATCAAAACTACCATATAAATCATACAATTTCGTATCTATCCGAACTACATCTGACCTGATTAATCCTGTCAAGATACGTAGGCAACCCTACATAAGGGGTCGGTCGCCCAACTGTTGCAAAGGAACTTTCCCAGAATATAAAGACTGAGGAATTTTTTGGAACAGTTCAAAGAAGCTCTCAAGATATCTTTTATGAGCGTCAACCGACCCCCTCAAATCTAAACCCCCAACAAGATTATCGCTGTCATACCCCCAACGAGGAGTATGACGGGCTCCGACCCGTAAGCCGAAAACCACCTGACTTAACATTTACTTTAAACATCACATACCATAACTCAAAGAATACCTGCACGCAGAAAAGGCTCAACATAGAAATGTCTGATAATCCAACATATATGTACAAATGCGAACTGACAAGGTCGCTACAACCTCACGAGTATCATAAATCCGGCAAGGCTATTAGAAAAATATCAAGAACCCAAAACAAGGTCGACATGGCCTTACATTATATGTACATACCCCACTATGTCTATGAGCCTCTAAGAGTGTACATATGAACATGTATTACATAAGCGGAAAAGTACCAAAAGTAGAAAGTCCGGAGTAGTGGCACTTGCTGACACCGCTGAGCTGGAAAATCCTACTCTGTCGCTCCTCAATAACCCTGTCAGAGCCTACAACACAAAATGCAGCGTCCCGTGCAATGGAACGCAGATGAAAGTACTGAGTATGTAAGGCTGGAAGCAATAACATAAGTGGGATGGAAATATAAATAGAGTAAAGGTAACCTGTCAGCTGAGAACAAACAATATGCCATGCATAAAAATCATATATAAGTAAGCACATATGTGTATACGTATGTCATATAAGTATTAGTGTTGCAGAACGTGCAGCCCGATCCATATATGTTAGTGCCGAGGAACGTACGGCGCGATCCATAAATATGATATGTTAATGCCGAGGAACGTACGACCCGATCCATAAATATGATATGCTAGTGTCGAGGAACGTACGGCCCGATCCATAAACATGATATGTTAGTGCCGAGGAACATACGGCCCGATCCATAAATATGATATGTTATATGCATATACGTAATGTAAGTAGCATGCAAGAGAGCCTAATTGTTACACCCCGGAAATTTTTCGTTAACGTACAGTGAATAGACTAACGGAGGACATGACATATACAATGTTCTAATAAGTAAGAAATACCATTTGATGATTTTAAATAAGATTTCAAAGACATTTGAGGTAGGAGATGAAAGTTGTTAAGGAAAACAAGATATATGTTGTGTACCGGGCAGAATTTATGAGTATCGAATTAATGATGGCTTAATAATTTTTTGGAGAGGAGTTATAATATCCCTTAGATTGTCAACTAGGTGTTAAACAAGTGTCAAGAAGGTTCCATAAGGATTGGAGATCAAACGAAGTGACGAGAATAAGATCGGAGAAAAGGTGGGTTCTACGGCCGATTATACGGTCCGTATAATAGACCGCAGAATCGTCACAGTGAAGTCCCTCACTGATGGGATTATACGGTCACTTATATGGACCGTATAAAATTATACGGACCGTATAATGTGCCTTATAATGAACACAGAAGCGAGAAGTTGATGGGGAGATTTCACGGTCACTTATACGGATCGTATAAATTTATACGGACCGTATAATATGCCGTCAAATTGACACAGAAAGGGATGGTTGCTGAAGCAGTTTCACGGTCACTTATATGGACTGTATAAATTTATACGGACCGTATAAGTGTTCGTATAATGATGTCGGGACAGATTTTCAATTTATAAAAGAATATCCCGAGTTCATTTAATTCATTTTATTTTCTCTCTCCACGAATCAAGAGCTCTCTAGAACTTTCCAAACTCCTCATATACAAGAATCCAAGTGAAATCAATGATCAACTTCATCAAATCAAGGGAAACAAGTGCAAGAAACTCACTAGGGTTCATCTAAGGCAAGAAATTTCATGGGAAGTGGAACTAGGGTTTTGCTCAAGTGAAGTATTTCCACTTAAAGTTCAATCCCACACCATCTAAGGTAAGTTTTATGGTATTTCTATGTTATTTAAGGTATTGAAAAGTTGAAACACTTGGATTGTGGAAGGGTATAGGAAATGGGTCATGAAAGTGGGAATAGTGTAAATTTTGAGTAGTAGTTTGGAATGAATCATGAATATTGATATGCTTGTGATTGTAATTACGTTAGGAATGATGTTAAGAGTATGAGAGAAAGATTAGATGAGAATGAATGTAACGTTGTATTATGATTACGATTATGGATAACCTTGAGAGGAAATTGTGGGGATTGGATAATGATGAATTTGACTAAAGTCATTGATGATGATATTACGAATGCTATTTTTGACGTTTGGGAATTGGTATACGATACAGAGAAAGTAGTAGGAACAAAGGAGATTCTGCTCAATTTTCTATAGCTTTAGTTCAAACACGCTTATGTTATCGATTATCTAATATGAGTATAAACTCTCTTGAAGGTAGAAACATGAATATTGAAGAGGAACGTTCAAGCGATAGAGTAGCTAAACGAAAGAGGTGTGTAAGGCTAGTCCCTTTTTTCTAAGGCATGATTCTTATGACATGATAATCTTTATCTCTTCATGACTTTCCTACATCCAAAAACTATGAGTCAATCTTAGTAAAGAGCTTCATATGAGATGAGAGAAGAGATATGTTATGAGTATGATAATGATGAGTCTAAATCTAAAGAGTCTAAGGCCCGTGATATTATGTTTCTACAAAGCTAATGATTCTTATCATGATCCATTGATGTTGTTCATTGTATACACTCACCTTATATGCTAATTCCTTCAAGGTGAGGCAGAATGCTTATGAATGCTCCATAACGGAATCGGGGATTCATGACCTTATGTCACCCGGATAGAGTATAGTTGTTCTGAGTTCCCAGTCATGCATTATGATAATAGTGTGATCAGAATATGCTAAGTCTATGAGATGTACATGATGATATCATACCGCGCCTACATGGCTGGGCAGACACCGCTAAAGCAGGCAGCGTATACACCATGTCTAGATGACATGGGCAGACACCACTAGTGGGCGGCATGAGATGGTACCCCGGACGCGGGAGGCTTGGACGCAGGCTAATGATTATCACACCGTACCTATATGGTCGGGCAGCTTATATATATATGCATACATGATATGATGATGATTATGAAGTAAGTTAGCATGCATTATTTCAGTTTTAAATGACAGTCAGTTACAGATCGCTCTTCACTCGATGTCTCCATATTTCATTGATATATCATTATTGTTTATGCCTTACATACTCAGTACAATATTCATACTGACGTCCTTTCTTCTTGGACGCTGTGTTCATGCCCACAGGTAGACAGGGAGACGGTGCAGATCCGTAGGAGCTACCAACAGATTTACAGGAGCACTCCATTATTCCGGAGGTGCTATTTGGTTTATTCTTTTGTGTACATATACGTATTTTGGGCACGATGGGATCCTGTCCCGTCCATATGTCTAGTACTCTAGTAGAGGCTCGTAGATACGCATGTGTAGGTAGTATGGTCTCACGATGTTACTATTGTATACATAATATTATTTTGATAGCCGAAGGGCTTATGCATATAAAAGTAACTATGTTTCCAACGAAAAATGGTTTTCCTATGATTGAGTATAAAGTAATGAATGTACGCTTAATGAGTATAATAAGTAATAGAATGAGTGGTGCTCGGTAGGTAGCCCCGGGTACCCGTCATGGCCCCTAGTCGAGTTGTGACACCAATAAAAGCCACTACTCAGTCGGAGTGACATAAGGTCGGTGATCTCCGAATAAATTATGGAAGTTCGTGTCGATTCCAAAGAAATAACTTAATGATGATAAACATGATAATATGCCAAGAATCAATAAAATAACTAAGACATTAAGATTTGGAAATACAAAGTATAGGAGTGGAGCGAATTTGCTATGGAACGCTCATGTTCATATTCTAGTTGGATTCGTGCCAAAGAAAGAAAGAGAAACAAACACCTTATATACCTTATCCGTCAAGCCACCACTTAAAAGATCCGTTACTTCGGTGTTTTCCCTTCACCCGAACCTATATATCGAGAAATACATCTTTAATCATACTTTCATCATATTTCCATCAACTTATAAGCACTAATTATTGAAGACTAATTTGGGTTACGAAAATTTGGGCAGCATTTCCCCATATTATTTACCTCCTCCAAATACCAAAACAACTCCCAAACAATACCAACAATATCATCAATATTCTACAAGATAAATATGCACAATTCCATCCAAACTTTCTCCAAACCTCAATCCATAAGCCAACAACATCAACACAACAAACTATAACTTTTATTCTCATAAATATTCCTAAATTGATATTAAGAAAGAGAAATTCATACCTTATCCTTGCTAGAATATGAAGATCTTCAAGATTTACTTTGCTTCCAAGCTAACTCCAACACAAAACGAAACTAATATCTCGACTACATGTTGTCCGGACCTCGATTAGTACTCCGTAACTTGAAATTACTCAAAATCCTCACTTTTATGTGATATATAGGCTCTCATATGTTTGATGAGATTTCTAGAGCATTTGGGAAATTTTTGTGAAGAAAAAAAATGGGGTTTTGCCCCTTATATAGTGTGCTAAAGTCGATGGCACTGTAGCATTACTGTAGCTGCGCGCCCTGCTCTGCCCACCTAACTTGTAACGTTCATAATTCTCCATTCCGATGTCGTATCGTCGCGCGGTATGTTGCGTTGGAAACTAGACTTGACGAACTTTATTTTAGGCTTTTTCTTTACCTCAAAACTCCTCATATACTAAAAGATATTCTTCCTCCAAGTTGGGCCAAAATTGCCCCTCATAGTTTCTTCAAAATTCCAACAAATTTAATTTCATTGATTCACTTGCCTTTAAATCCTTCCATAGCTTGTTATATGAACTTAAACCCTTATAAACATAAGATAAGTGCATCTAATCTCCTGTATCCTCCTGAAGGGTAACTCGAATCTCAACATATGAAACTACAGGGTGTAATAATCGCTGATGCCGGCCTTACCCCCAACTATATCAAATACCGGTCTATTACGACTATCCCCTGACTTTGGTCTGAATATCCAGGGCATAAGTCTTTTTTCTTCTTGCGAACGTCGTAGGCCACAGAACTATGGCATATCGTTCCCCACTTTATCAAGGGTTCAACATAAGTCAACCCTTATCCCCTGATCATATATCAATTGTGCCAACTGACGCGGAGTAATGTCAAGGCTCCGCCGATAGTTCGACACTTAATCATCTAACAATCTCGCCGACAGAGCGATATTTTTAATCTGTGTCTGAAATTGGGTGACTCATTCCATGGGGATTCTATGTCTGGACTTTCAGTGCAAACGACTTCGAATCAACCTCCAAGTTCATAAATTTCACTCTCTTGAGTTTCAGGGCGAAAACCACCAAATCGCCAACCAAATCATAGATTAATCCACTAATAAACGAGGGTAATCAAGTATATATATAAAAATAGAGTTAGATTCTTACCCTCACGTTGAAACGAGAAAAAAAAACACTGTGAAAATTGCTCAAATTTGAGCTCTAGAAGTTCCACAAATCAATTTTGATGAATGAGGGCCAAGTCAAAAATTTTATACCAGCCACGTCCCAGCACGACCACGTGTGTCCGCTGCCTTCACAATTCTTGTTTCTATAGTTTAAATATCACGATAGGGATCTCATGATTCAATCAAAATACAATCTTGAGGTCATTAGATTTGCCTGGTGCCATTGATTCTCAAAACGACATCTAAATATCAAATACGAACGCAACACGAAAACTCGTTCGATCCTCATAAAAATCTAATCATAACTTGCGGAAAAGTTGAAAATTATCATACAAATATTTTTGGAGCTTTCAAATCATGAATCTGGCATCATTTAGTCAACTATTTGACCGTTCATGAATCTGGCCTCGTTTAGTCAACTATTTGACCGTGGTCATTCTTATTCTTTGAAATCACTAGTTTTCAACTTAAGCGTCGAAATCACTCCCAAACTATCCACCTTAGTCCGGAAACACCATAGGGACCTATAGGAAATTTCAAACCTCGATTTCAGGTCCATTTACCTCAAATGTTGACTTTGGTCAACTCTCATTTTTTTCCCAAAGCCTTTAGTTTTTTTGTTTTCTTCTAGGAGACACATTCAGGTGCCATTGTATTGACTACAAGAAATGACGTTTTCAGTCACGACATTTTGTAGCAACTTAGTAAGTCGCTACAAAATGCAAGTTATTTGTGGCGACCCAACATAGTTGCCACAATAACTGACTTCTCAGTGGCGACCCTTGTAATTGCCACTAAAAATGCTTTTTAGTGGCGACACTAATGAAGTTGCCACCATATATGCACCAGGTAAATATAGCTGAGGTACTTGTGGAGACCATTAATAAGTCGCCACTGAAAGTCTTTTGTGGCGATGTTGTCGCCACTATAAGTAGAGCTTTTGTAGCACCTTTCAAGTCGCCACTGACTCGTTTGTTTTGATATTAGAAGTGCAATGGCCGATAGTGAATTAGAAGCAAAACACCCGCACCCGCATAGAATTAGTTTTCCTTTATTTAGAGTCCCCCCCCCCCCCCCCCCCCCCGGGCGCTGAGGGAAGTCAGGGAACTACTGCTGCCAAAAACAAGGTCTGTTTAATCTTTTTTTATTCCCTTATTGTATAAGTTAATTATTTGAATAGAGTTGTCCTTGGGATGACGGAACAATGTTTCCTCTAGGAAAATGTTCCAGTGTTTGTTAATTTAAAATAGTTAAGATCCATTTCCTAAGCAAAGTGCACCAAAATGCAGAGTCATTTTACTTTTTAATATCCCAACTCTTATTTTACCTTTACTTGTTTCATTATGATTTGTGGTCGCCCTTCATACTATTAGCCGTAAATTATGAAAATTGTCACAGTGATATGGTATTTTTTACCCTTAATAACAGGACGAAGATTCACGAACCATCTCAAATGGCGTTAATCAAGGAGGAGTTTGAAGGCACTTATGTTTTTATTTTTTTGGTCATATGTATATGCGTACAAAGACAATATGAACAATGAATATTGTATAGTGTGTGTAATAACTGACTTTTTAGTAATATTTTTGGTGTTTGTTGAATAATATCGAATGCTTAATATTGGTAGCCAACTAATAGAAATGTACCTGCATATTAGTTTTAGAAAATTAGGTGCCAACTGGGAAATATATTAGAATTTTGACCATTACATTGGTCGGGAAAAAAGGCTTCAGTGGCGACTTAATCTTGCCGCGAAAACTATTAGTATTTGTTGCGTCAGATGTCGCCACTATATATCAGGCTATAGTGGCGAAAAGAGTTGCCACTAGAAGTATAACGTTTTGTGACGACAATATATAGTTGCCACTAAAGGCTAACTTTCAGTGGCGACTTGCCTGACATCCATTTTGTGAAAACTTCTCTTGTGGCGAGAAAGGTCGCCACAGAATGTTTGGTTTTGTGGCGGCTATCATGAGTCACCAGTAATAACTTTCAGTTACGGCTTGTAGTGCCACGACCACATTTTCGCCACTAAAACATTTTGTAGCGACAATTTGGGTATTTGCAGCGACTTTAGTCGCCAATAGCGCATATTTCTTGTAGTGTTATAACCCGTGTCACCCATTCATGCAAGTTATAATTCACATGTTGAACCTATGAAAAGTGTCATTTAGAGAAAAAGGATTCTAGCACTCAATATGACCGGACGAGTTGTTACAACTATCGAGAAGATATCAAATTTGAATTGTCAATTCCAAATGGATACGTACAATAGCAAAAACACTTGTTATGTTTCATTTTCAAATAAGATCAGTAAAATACTAATTATAAACGATTGAGAAGATATCAGATTTACGTTTTCAATTCCCAATGGACATGTATAACAACAAAAATAATTATTATTTTTCACTTCTAAATAAGATAAATAAAATACTAATTATAAACGATCGAGAAGATATAATGATTTACATTTTCAGTCCCAAATGGACACATATAATCAACTTTACCCTAGGATTTTCGTTGTTTATACCAAAAATGACAATGCTATTCAAAATTTAAATTAAAAACTTGACTGTACAAAACCTTATTAATAGATAATTATAAAATAATTATTTATTTTATCATCTAAAACATAAAATATTGTCATCCAAATATCTTTGACTTCAGAAAAATTAGATTTTTCGGCATCATAAACAGCTTTTTTGGTTACCAAGTAGGAAACCACTCAAAGTGGACCGTTTCTCCCTCCGGTCTATCCAAAGGCTGTAGTATATATATCACTACCCCTAATCACATTGTTTATTACCATTCTAAAGTTGCTTCACAGAATTAATCTATTGTTGTGTACTTGGGTCTACTTTTCGATTTCTCCAACCACTCAGCTAGACGTCGTGTCGTATCAATGTAAGTAATCTATAAATCTGCTAAGTAATTCCCTTTTTTTTTTTCATTTATTCCAATTTTATTTATGATATTTATGAACTCATTAAATTAATTACTTTCTGTGTACCTTTTTGAGGATCCCAAACATCAGCACCTGATGGGGCGAAAAGGTGTATGTATGTCTGGATTTTGCAGGCCTAGAACGTCTGAGGCTTTTATCCATGTTAAAAAATAAAATTCCCTTTTTAACTCTAGCGTATGAGAATAATTAAATTTAAAAGGTGATATTTTTTTCATGTGTACATAGCTTTTGGTTCAAGATCTCAATATAGCAGTGGAAAAGGAGATAAAGAATTGGTTAAAAGGGTTGTTTCCTCTAGTTTTTTGTTGGTGTGACTTTACGCTGTAATTATAGATCTCGCAGAGTTATCAATGTAGCTTTTGTGAGATCGTTGAATTTTTTTAATCTTTAATTAGAGATATATGAGGTCTCTTTGGGGAATATCAGGTAAAATGATAAATAGTGATTCATAAGTTTAAGACTCGACGATATAGAACGTTTCGATAAAAAAATACTTTATCTCTTCGTAAACTTATTCGATATGAATCTAAATTATATAAGTCAATGATTTAGAACATCAAACCCAAAGTCCGTGTTCAGACAGCTCAAGATTATTGGGAGCCTAAAGCCAAACTTTATTAATAGCCTTCAAACTCAACTAATGTTCTGTGTTAATTCAGACATAAATTTTTTAATTTTTTAAAAATAAAATTTACATATTTAGAAACTATAAAAAAAATACTATAAGTCACAATAGTTAAAAGTTCAAATATGTAAAATGTATATAAAATATCATGCTCAAAGAAAGTATTTGTTGACCCTTCAAATAGTAACTAAGACACATAAATTGAAACAAAAAGAGTATTATTAGAATGTAAATTAACCATCAGACACTATCAAACACATTGAACCATCAGACACTATCAAACACATTGACTTAGTATTTATACATTGACTAAGTAATTATCTTTTTTTAAATAAAGATCTTATAGTTTTTTACCATAAATTTTCAAAAAAATAATAGAGGAAAATTATCATAGAATTAACCAAAACTTTAGTTGTTCCTCACACAAACGACATTAGTTTTTAGTGTGTGAGATTCTTTTGTATGACAAGTTGGATCCAAATCTTACACTTTTGGGTCCGCTAATTTGTGAGACAAGAAAAACCTCACAAAATTAGTGTCAGTTGTGTGAGGCACGAAATAATTTTTGGGCAATTGGCGCGAATGCCCCTCTTTTGGGCTGGTCTTTAGATTTTGCCCCTCAAAATGGTGGTCTTTAATTATTGTCCTTCCGAGCAAAAGCAATATAGTAAAAAGACATTACTACCCCTAACCGTTACATATAAAAACAAATATCGTTATTCTCAAATCCATTCCTTCTTTCATATCGTTAACCCAGCCCAACTTCGTTCCCAATTTTTCACATTCAAATCGTTGTTTCAAGCTAGATTTCTCAATTGATTTTGCTGCTACAACATCAGTAAAAGGTACAAATCTTAATTCAACTCAATTTAACGATTTTATTGAGTTTAGATTGTTAATATTTGAAAAAAATCATCTTCTACGACCTGATTATTAAGAAATAGATGACATATAGCTCAGATTGAACATTGCGCATGATAAAATTAATCAGCAAAATAGAATTGATTGGATTTATTGCTTTGTTCTGATTTTAATTACTTTATACCTTAATTAAATTAGTATACAATGCTTATTTACTTGAAATTGTAATTATAGTAAATTCAATTTAAATCAGGCAATGTTTATCGATTTAAACTTGAATTAAGGCAAACTGTGTACAAATTTAGAACAAGTATGCCGGAGGAGGTAAAAGTTCAATTTACAAAAGAGTATAGTATGCCGTTACTGGCAATGTTCTGAACCAATTTCATAACAAGTATGCCGGAGAAGGCAAAAGTTCTGGTTTATATAGAAGTATAAAATAGTCCAGTTGCGTCTATCCTCTAATTGGAATAACTATTGCAGGCATTTTATTTAAATTGGATGAAGGTAGAGGAGGTTTTTATTTTTTTTTATTTTTTTAACAAAAAACAGTTATTGCATTATCATCAGTAAAACAAAAAGTGTTTATGTCGAAGGAGGCAAAAGTTCAATTTATAAAAGAGTATAGTATGTCGTTACCGGCAATATTCTGAACCAATTTCATAACAAGTATGCCAGAGAGGGCAAAAGTTCTGGTTTATATCGAAGTATAAATTAGTCCTGTTGCGTCAATCCTCTAATTGGAATAACTGTTGCAGACATTTGACTTAAATTGGATGAAGGTAGAGGAGGTTTTCATTTTTTTTATTTTTTTTTAACCAAAAAGAGTTACTGCATTATCATCAGCAAAACAAAAAGTGCTTATGCTGGAGGAGGCAAAAGTTCAATTTACAAAAGAGTAGAGTATGCCGTTACCGGCAATGTTCTGCACCAATTTCATAACAAGTATGCCGGAGAAGGCAAAAGTTCTGGTTTATATAGAAGTATAAATTAGTCCAGTTACGTCAATCCTCTAATTGGAATAACTGTTGCAGGAATTTGATTTAAATTGGATGAAGGTAGAGGAGGTTTTAATTATTATTTTTTTTAACCAAAAACAGTTATTGCATTATGTTAAGCAAAACAAAAAGTACTTATGCCGGAGGAGACAAAAGTACAATTTACAAAGTAGTAGAGTATGTCGTTACAGGCAAAGTTCTGAACAAACTTCTGAACAAGTATGCCGGAGAAGGCAATACTTCTGTTTAGAAGCCATTAAAGTAAAATTCTACAAACCTAAAGAAACTTACACTTCATTAACATACATTTAAATATATATATGTCCACAAAACATAAAATCCTAACTTCATAAGTACCAAACTACCATCATCAGTTCTAATTTCATGTGTACCTATTCCAAATTGCCCCATCGTCAATTTGGCCAGTGTGCTGGAATAACCTCTGTCTTACAAATCGTAATTCTCTTCGCAGATCATCATTTTCTCTACTTAGAGCACCGTAAAGAGCCCTCAGAAAATCTCTGTCTCTTTTGATATCAGCAATTTCATGAGTAATTTGCAAATTTGCAATATTAGGATGGATTTGGTTATGAAGATGGGCATGTTCATGTGCTTGCCCGTGGCCACCATTAACATGTACAATATGTTGATTTTGGTTCATTTTGTATGTGATTATATCTGGTTTTCAGAAGTAAAGTATTTTTTTTTCCTTCTTCCAAAAGTTGTGTTGGTTTATATAGAAGTATAAATTAGTCCATTTTAAATTGGAATAATTGTTGCATGACTTTGATTTAAATTGGATAAAGACGAAGGAGGTTTTTCAGTTTCATGAAAATAACTATTGCAATTTCATTGGAATAACTGTTGCAGAAACAGTTACTCCGTTTTTGAAGAATGCTGGTAGCGGCAGAACTTCTGTTTACAAAATGGTAGAGTATGCCGTTTCAGGCATACTTCATGACTTCACATACAAAGTCTACTGGGAAGGGAAGAACTTAAATTTTCAAAACTAACAACTTAAATATATTTCATTTTGGTTTTTTCTCAAGTGAATCTCTCTTTATGCAGGAAGTTTAACATAAAAATGACACCAAGATGCATCTACGTAGCCTTCAACGGAAAATGGGACACCGCCTACAATTATGTTAATCATGAAACCAAGCTAATACTTGTCAATGATGGTGTAAATTTTCAACAATTCACTCAACAGATATTTGCGGGGCATACACAAGATACTCAGCAAAAAGAGGCCAACATATGGTTTGACACCAGTGAGAAAACATCCAAAGGGATGCGTGTAACAAACGATATTGATCTTCACACTTGCTTGTACCTGCTCAACAACAATGACAACTTCAGAAATTCCCATTTCATATTAGAGTTCAATTCAGCTGATGCAGAGAACAACCCATTACAATAACATCATAATGACTCTATCCTAATGACAGAAGGACAAACCATAGAGGAAATGGACAAACAACTCTACATTGCTTATGAAGAAGACATGTCTAAAGTTGGATTGGATGACGAACAACACATCCCTATTGGACATAACCTTGGGATTCCACATGAGTAGAGCGAGATAGTAACTCCTAACCAGACACCTCAGCGGCTACAATGGCAACCGCCAAACATTGAGCAAGTTGTAAACAATGACCTTTCACAGCATCCAACTTCAATGAATGTTGTATCACTTACTCCGAGCATGACAGTTGAAGAGACACAAACACAGCCATGCAACAAAAGAAAAACACTAAAGAGGAAGATGATACAAAATGATACAAAAATTTTGACACCTAGTGTATCGATTGATCAAATACAAGTTGGCATTTTATTCAAAGACAAAAATACCGTCAAAAAGTGCATGAATAACATTGCAATTACTCGTCATCAACAGTACAAGGTAGAAAATTCATGCGCGCAACGATATTACATCAGATGTGTTGACCTAACCTGCATTTGGCGTTTCCACAGTTCAAGGTTCAGAGGATCAGAACTTTTCAAAGTAGTTAACTTTGAAAAGAGACATAGTTGTTCAATAAATTTCACACCTCTGACATGAGGAATGCAACTTCAAAAGTAATAGCGGAATACATTACAGACCTAGTACGCCATACACCACAAGAGATAACACCTAAATTTGTCATTGAAGAAATGAGAAACAGATATGGCTTACACATTGGTTACCACAAAGCGTGGCATTCCCTCCAACACGCTTATAGTGTCATAAGAGGAAGCCCAGAAAATAAATACACACTTCTACCGCAATATCTTCACATGGTGAAATTAAGAAATCCTAGAACAGTTGCTAACATCAAATGGACCGCTGACAATAAGTTTAAGTATGCTTTTTTCGCTTATGGAGCATCAATTGAGGGTTGGAAACACTGCAGACCAGTAATGATGGTGGATGCAACCTTCTTGAAATCAAAATATCGCGGTGTGCTCATGATAGCAGTAGCAAAAGATGGAAACAACAGCATATTTCCTCTCGCATTTGGTATTGCAGACTCTGAGAATAAGGAATCCTACAGGTGGTTCTTCAGGCATGTGAAAAAGGTGTTTGGCACGCGCAAAAACCTATCAATTCTTTCCGATCGCCACGCATCAATTGCAACTGCAATCAAAGAACTGTATCTAGATACCCAGCATGGAATATGCATCTACCACATGGAGAAGAACTTGCAGAAATATTTCCCATCCGAAGCGATCCTATCACTGTTCTACAATGCAGCAACTACCTACAAACAGGCAAAGTTTCGTACCTATATGTCACAGATACAAAAAATCGACCCAAAAGCTGCAGAATACATAGAAGAAGAACCACCGGAAAGATGGGCACGTTCATTCCACACCAACAGGTGTTACAACATGCTCACAAAAAACAATGTCGAGACAATGAATTCTGTATTGAGGAAAGCAAGGGAGTTGCCAATAATGGCATGTATTGATTACATCCAGAACATGCTGCAAAATTGGTTTTACCAGAGAAAATTGGATGCAACAGGACTGTCCCATGACCTGACATACTGGGCTGAAAAGATTCTGCTTGAAAAGATAAGTAGAGGCTTCACAATGAAAGTAAGTACCTCTTACCAACACACACTTCAATATTAGTTTGGTGAGCAATGCATAGTTTAATTTTAACCAAACACAAAAGTTATGCTGGATAAAGGAAGAACTATGACCCTATTTTTATACTTCGTTCTGCCGGAAGGGGCAGACTCTTATTTTAACTAGCATGGAATTATGCCGGTAAGGGCATAACTATGACACTGTTTTTATGCTCACAATGAAAGTAAGTAGCTTTTACCAACACACACTTCAATCTTAGTTTTATGAGCAATGTATAGTTTAAAATTAACCAAACACAAAAGTTATGCTGGACAAAGGAACAACTATGACCCTATTTTATACTTAGTTCTGCCGGAAGGGTAGACTCTTATTTTCACTGCACAGGAAGTATGTCGGAAAGGACATAACTCTCACATAATCTGAAAATTGCCACAAAAAATATCACTCATTTATATTGTCAATTTCCACAGGTAGAAAACATAACTCCCGTCAAATTTGTTGTCAAAGATGAAGGATATCAATACAATGTAGACCTAAAGAATATGACTTGTGAGTGCTTGGAGTTCCAAACTGACGGGTTACCGTGCACACATGCCATGGCAGTTATAGACAAAAGAAGTTTGCCAAAATCTACATACTGTGCGGACTGGTTCAAGAAACAAGCCTGCCAAGAGACATACAAAGGTGAAATACTATCAGTTGGAAATCAAGACTCATGGATTATTCCACAAAACATTATGGATATTAAAATAACGCCGCCTGATGTTAAAATAAGACCTGGAAGAAAACAAAAACAAAAAGATATCGCCCAAGAAGAGAATCGACAAAATACACATACAGATGTGGTAGATGCAAGTTCTTTGGACACACTAGGGCAACCTGTAACCACAGTCCAGCTCTCAATCCATATTCAAGAAGATACAGGAAGAGGAAATTGTCATCCTAACATCACACTCTTATACATGGTTTATATGAATTTATCTTATGATTCTTGACGCATAATGCACACTCTGCCTGAAAGAAATGACAAAACTTTGGTATTACTAAGACTGAGACTTCAAGCATCTTATCACACATTTATTCTTCTGTCCATTCTTTCTTTTATTATTTTCTTTTACAAAGTTGTTATCTTCTTGTTGCTGATAATAAAAAATTATATAATAGCAAGAGATAAATGTCCCTACATGAAATCTACAATTATCTACCATAAAACATTGAGGAAAAATTAAAAAAATCATCAACTTTAATTATCCATTTTTATAATTTATGCCTCCTGTGGCAGGTATAACAGTTTTTGCCGGGAAAACAAAATTGGTATCCCAAAGACTACATCCTGGTAAGTTTAATAGATGTATGCCTTGGGATATAACAATACTGTTTCTCTCTATTGTTTTCATGTTTTACATTTATGCCGGAACCGGCAGGTCTTCCGCTTACAAAATAAATAAGTATGTTGTTAGGGGCATACTTATGTGCTTTGTTGTTTATAAAATATTTTAAAATGCTGGAAAATGGATAAAACATTCAGCACAATAAAATTAACACTAAGTAAAATACTTCATTCATTCATAGCATAATTTCATTCATACAAATATTGGAGAGGAAAAAAAAGAAAAAAGAAAAAAGAAAAAAAAAACAACAACATAGACTAAAAATAAAAATTCATTCACACTAAAACAAAAATTATGGCGTCTCAACTAATCCCAATAAAATGCGTTCTGACTGTTCAAAAAAGTTAAAAGGTTTTGTCTTTGTTGCTGGTTGTAGCAAGTTCTCTGAACTTAATTTCTACCGGAAAGGGTGGAACTTCTGTTCATAAAATGAGAAACTATGCCGACCCCGGCAAACTCCTATTAAATAACCACCATAAATTTGGTTTTCAACAAAATAACAGCTTTCCGTCACAAATAATCCCCAATAAATGCATTTTGGCTGGTCAATAACTTCAAAGGGTTTGTCTTTGTTGCTGGTTATGGCAAGTTTTCTGAACTTAAATTCTACCAAAATGGGTTCTATTTACAAAATGAGAAACTATACCGACCCCGGCAAACTTCTATTACATAACAACCATGAAGTTGTGGTGGAAAGGGTATAACTTGGATTTTCAACAAAATAATAGCTTTTATGAACAGAGAAGTTGAGATTAAAAATGAACACCATCAAATTACAAAGGGGCTTAAAGTTGAAATTTATAACACAAACAAACTGTACAATCTTATAACATTTACAAAAAACACAAGGGCGCACGAAAAAAAAATTACATTGTGCAAAATTAACTAAGACAAACTATTTTTTTCCTTTCTTCTGTAACACCCGGTACCTTTAACTTAAACTTTGATCATGATCCCAGACTTAGAAAGTCAGATAAAGAATGTGAGAGTTAGAATTTCTCTGTTCAGTTGTAAGATAGTGGTTACGCCCATGAACAGTGATCGTAATTCAGTTTACGCCCATGAACAGTGATCGTAAACTGAAACCAAGAATTTCTTAACATTCTGAAATTTGGCATTTTGATGTCACATGGTTAAATACGGATCGTATTTCGATTTACAACCCGTATTTCAAAAAGAAATCATTCTTCCTAATCTAGGGTTTTTCAATAAAACCCATCTAAAGATTCAAGAATCAAGATTTAGGAAATCTTCTCCAAAATTCAAGTCTTTAATTCAAGTTTTGGAGCAATTAAGGTATGTAGGCGCTATCCACGTGTGGGAACATCCTTGTTCTTCCCCATATTTCAGTATTCCATGATTTCACACCAAGTTTTAGGATTCTAGGTATATTCATGCTAAACCCTAGACATTTGAACCATGATGTATATTATATGGTCAGTTACAATTCCGTTTGATTAGTCTTAATTTACTGTTTTGGTAATTGAGACCCAGTCCGTAATCTATGAAAACCCATAACTTGCATCCCATGGGTTCTATAACACAAGGTCTGAGATATTTTGCTTATTTCCGTGAAAAGCTCGTATATATGCATTTATTATCATGTCTTCATGTACCCATGTTCATGTCAAGACTCAGAAATCATGTATTCAGCTATTTTCATGTTCGGGAGTTGTATTAATACCGAGAAGGCTCAGATAGCCTGAAACTACGTATGCCAACGTAGGATAAGGATCGCTCCGCCCAGTTAGGACGATTCCTTCATATTTTCCCCATTGAGGGATTTTGGATCCATTCATGTCATATTCATGTCTCGTGCCCCGGAAAGGTACGAGATAGCTTAGCTGATCTAGCCGAGATCATACTCCACGTTTCTCCCCGTGGTGGTTCATCTCGGTATTACAGATTATTTCATGCTTACAGTACTCATGTTTATGTTCAGTTTCAGTTTCAATTTCATGTTTATGTATCATGTGCCTGCTATTTATCTCATGTGTTTACATACTAGTACATTCAAAGTACTGACGTCCCCGTTTATTTGCCTTGGGGGCCTGCATTTCACGATGCAGGTACTGACTTACAGGACGATGCACTTGCTCAGTAGGACAACTTTCGTATCAATTTTTGGGTGAGCCCCATTCTCTTCGGGGTTTAGTCAGTTGTTTACCTTATGTCATTGATGCATTAAGGGTATGCTGGGGGCCTTGTCCCAGCAAGTACGTTTTATGTTCAGACTCATGCTAGAAGTTTCATAGACTAGACAAGTCAGTTGGGTCATGTTAGACTTTCAGAATCGGTTAGCCATTTTGGCTCAGTTATGGTATCATCCGCGCTCTTGTTTTTAAACAAGTATTTTATAATTATTATGACTTCATATGTTTTCTTGAAGCCCATCATGTTTCATAATATATTTATGCTCATGTATGCCTCTTAAGGAATTCAGCAAGCCATGTGGTTCGCTCGGTCACATGCAGTCAGGCACCGAGTGTCGTGTTACGCCCAGGCCATGGTTCGGGGTGTGACAAATTCAGCAAGCCATGTGGTTCGCTTGGTCACATGTAGTCAGGCACCGAGTGTCGTGTTACGCCCAGGCCATTGTTCGGGGCGTGACAAAGCTTGGTTTCAGAGCCTAGGTTTAAGTGTCTTTAGGGAGTCTATGAAGCCGTGTCCAGTGGGGTCACTTTTATATGTGTGAAGGCCCCATACATATAAATAGTTGACCACCAAGACATTCATGATTGTCTCACTTCTTTCATATTCTAGATCGTGCAGTTAGAGCAGTATTTTTAGGATGGCTTCCTAATTCGTGCGTGTATGTGTTTTCAGAAAATGCCTTACAAAAGAAAGTACAAGAAGAGGAACACAGCCACCAGCCAAAGGGCTACCGTGGAAGCAGCTCACGAAGAGACCGTTCCAACTCAGGCAACAGCTCAAACCGCCCTTACCGTTACACCTCCTAGTGCTTCAGATGGGGATGTTAGGAGTGCTATCAATATGCTCACACAGCTGGTAGCAGCTCAGGCCCAACGTCAGGAATCTGGGTCAGGTTCAGGAGGTAATGGAGAGTCTTCTAAGACTAAGGACGTTCTCAGGATGAATCCCCCAGTCTTTACGGGGACAAAGAAAGATGAGGACCCTCAGGACTACATTGATGCTCTCCAAAAGATCTTCCGGATTATGACAGTTACAGAAACTGAAGCAACTAATTTTGAAGCTCATCAGCTACAGGGCATTACTAACACTTGGTATGAATCTTGGGAATTATCCCGAGGTGATGATGCACCTGATGCTACATGGGATGAATTTACAAGCGCATTTCTGGACCACTTCATGCCAATAGAAGTCAGAGAGGCTAAGGCTGAGCAATTTCTTAAGCTTAAGCAGAATGACAGGTCAGTTCAGGACTACTATCTAGAATTTGTCAATCTGGCTAAGCATGCTGCACATATGGTACCGGATATGAGGGTAAGAGTGAGGAGGTTTGTTGGAGGACTTGATTCTCATTTGTATGATGGGGCCAACATTGTTGCATAGAATGGGGGAATGACCATCTCCAAGATAGCTGCTTTCGTACAGGGCAATGAGACAAGGCTAAAGGAGGAGGAAGCCTTGCAAAAAGAGAAAGACAAGGAGTTCAATAAGAGAGTCAAGTCTACCAGACAGTTCAGCAGGAATGGTAACAGAAAATTCTTTAAGAACAGGTTAGCAGGACCTGCTCCGTTCACAGCAAGTGCCCCACTCTCCAAGTTCCGTAATGATAAGAAGCAGAATTTCAGGCCATCAAGTTCTTATTCTCAGGCAAGTGTGGGTCAGTCGACTTATACAAATCCGATATGCAGCAAGTGTAATAGGAGACACTCAGGTGAGTGTCGCATGGGCATGGATATATGTTATGGTTGTGGCCAGAGAGGCCATTTTCAGAAAGACTGTCCATCAGCCAGACAGGGTACTGGAGGTAATGTGACGCAGTCCATAATTTCAGCAGCTTCTCGTCACAATCAGGCCCAGCAGAGGCGTGGAACGGCAAGGTCCGGCAATACAGGCGGTGGTCAGAACCGTTTGTATGCATTGACAGGTTGTCAGGATACAGAGGCTAGAGTAGATGTTGTCACAGGTACCCTCACAGTTTTCACCTTTGAAGTATATGCCCTTATTGACCCAGGATCCACCCTATCTTATGTAACCCCTTTTGTTGCTAAGAAATTTGGTATTGAACCTGAAAAATTGTATGAACCCTTTGAGGTGTCCACCCCAGTTAGGGAATCAGTCATAGCTAGACGTATTTATAGGGGTTGCCCAATTTTAGTCTATCACCGTAGAGCCATAGCTGATTTAGCGGAATTAGAAATGGCAGACTTTGATGTGATCATGGGTATGGACTGGTTAGCTTCATGTTATGCCACAATATGTTGTAGAACTAAAGTTGTAAGATTCGAGTTTCCTAATGAGCCAGTCATAGAATGGGAGGGTAATTCAGTAGTACCCAGGGGTAGATTTATTTTTTACCTAGAAGCCAGAAAAATGATTTCCAAAGGTTATATCTACCACCTAGTTCGAGTAAAGGATTCAAATTCCCAGACTACAACTCTCTAGTCCGTTCCAGTTGTAAATGAATTTCCAGAGGTCTTTCCCGAAGATCTTCCAGGAGTCCCTCCTGACAGGGAGATTGAATTTGGAATTGATCTACTTCCCGATACTCAGCCGATATCTATTCTGCCATACAGAATGGCTCCAGCAGAGTTAAAATAGTTAAAATCCCAGTTGAAAGATCTTCTTGATAAGGGGTTTATTAGTGTCACGACCCAACTCCGTAGGCCGCGACTAGTGTCCGCGCTGGACACCCAAACGTACCCAATAAACCAAATTAGCAAACGACAGAATATTTTCAAATATAAAAGTCACTTGGCGTTAGTAATGATCATAAATGAACCGACGCAGTACATGGAAGCCGGTGAGGCTGTCACAGATCATATCATACCCAAACATATACAGAACCCACACAAGTATGTCCACAGACCTCTACAGAACATGACAGACTCATGAGACGGGACAGGGCCCCGTCATACCCCTGAATAGTGTACATATATATAATAGCGGCAGACTGTACCAATATACCGGCTCTGAACAAAAGAGCGCTCCCAATATAGCAGAATAGATGTCCTAGGTAGGCGGTCAGCAAATCTGTCTTCTGTACCTGCGCGGCATGAAAACGCAGCCCCCGAAGAAAGGGGGTCAGTACGAAATATATACTGAGTATGTAAAGCACAGAACGTAGTAAACAAAGTCATCATCAAAGCAGAAGGTACAGAAAATGGACAGAATATCCAGATTAGCAAAATACTGATCATAAAGCATAAATAGTATTTGTTGAAAACATATGTCGTATCTGGTCCCATTGCGGAACAAGATTTTAACCGAAACAGAACTTACAGAGAAGTGAATGTGACATCCGAAGTATCAAATGCATATTTTCAAAACATGAGGAGTGTGTACAGAAACATATATCACATCATATCCGGCCCCTGCCAAGGGGCTCAGCAAACAGAACGTGGCCACCCCCCCGACGCTGGTGCCACCATACATAAGGAACAGAGTAGGGGATAACCCCGTCACATAACATATCATATTAGAAGGCCATATCAGATCATATCATATCAGAATGTGTGTACATGGCACAGCATACTCCAAAACCCATGTACATGTATATCTGCCCCCTCACATCGAGGCACGGCAAACAATGCAGTGGAATACGCTTGACAACATATCCTGGCCCGGGCTCAGTGTGGGAAACATTGAGGCATCCACGAATGGAGTAGTGAGAAACTAAATGCAATAAAAACACCATATATATTTCCAGAGACTCAATGAAGTATATCGAATGACAGATCAAATCAATGAAATCGAACGGAGTCATAGTAAGTGAAATTCGTATGTCAAAATGGGTTACGGAAGCATAATCTTTCTGAGATCGTTCCCAAGTTCCAAAACAATTCATAAGGCTTAATGAAATATTAAAACAATTTTTATTTAGTAGTTAAAAGAGTAGTTAGAATATTTCTTAAAAAAATGCTCGAAGACAAGTCAAAAACACAAAAGGGTAAAATCGAAAATAGTGGGCCCACCTCAGACAAACGAAGCGGTGGGCTCAAATTACGTATTTTAAGCTTATAAAGTCACCTACGGAGGTTCTGGGGACATTCCATAATTTTCTAGACAATTTGCGGAAGTTTGCACAATTCTTTCAATAAAGCATACTTATAGGGTTCAATTCCATTGAATGAAAAAGGGGTATTTTCAAATGCGGATTCTGATGAGCAGAACGCTTTTCGAGGCTCAAATCCGATCCTAGTACACCTAGGGCATGCCAAAAGAAGAATCGGGATAGCTTTACATACCTTGTATGTTCTTTACGCCTTTCCAAATTCAATTCCCGTTTCGCCCAAAATCTACAATTGGTCACATTTACGAATTCTCAATTTCCAATCTTTAAGTATTCAATCTTTATTCATAATTGCCTACAAAAATTTGGGCAGCATCTCCCCTATACATATAGCATCCCCGAGAATTTAACTCGGCCAAAACAATCAACAACAACCCAACAACAACATCAACAACAACAACAATCACTATAAACACAATATAACTTAACTAGCTATCTTTTCAACATAAAGTCATAACCTTCATTTCAACTTCAATTTCCAAACTAATCTCAATGGTTTCACATTCATCATTAATCTAGATCATCACAATATAATTTGGAAATATTTCATATCATTTCTACGAAATATTCACAAGATATACAAAATATACAAACTTTCCACCAAAACATAATTCACCCAAAACTTCAAATCTTCAACCTACATATTCATAACATATTTCCATCTTCCAATTTCATCAACCATAATCATAATTTACATCTTAACAACTTCATTTCCATAATATCACAAAATTATTCTAAGGTGACATAATCTTCTACATTCCAACTTCAACCAAAATTCATTCAACTTTCATTCCCAATATAATTTCCATCATAACCACAACTAGAATACAACATAAAATTCAACTCATATCATATATACAACAATATACACACACGACTACATACACTATATTTCATACCCACTTTGAAATCTTCCATTTTTCCATACAATCAACTCATTCCCACATACTACAACACAAACAAGACTTCATAACACAAATAAAAGGGATGAATTCTTACCCTTTTTCCTAATCTTCTTCACTTGAATATATGATCAAATTGAGGAACCAAGTGTTCCTTCTTCCAAAACAACTACACCAAGTTGTAGAGGGACCTTGAATTAGTAGGAATTCGACAAGAAAATAATTTTAGAGGCAAGATTTTGAGGGTTGATTTTTCTATGGCCAAACCCGAAATTGGCTTGAGTTGTTGTTCTTGTCTTCTCCTTATGTTGTTTTCTTGAACCCTCTATAGGATAATGACTACTATATATTATTAGCACATGGAAAATTTAATTAGGACCATGGGTTTGCGCCATTGTTGGCCGGCCACCCCTTTGAGTTGGGCCCAAATTTTTCTTTTCATTTTTTTTTGGGCCAACTCGGTTGGTCCCGAGTTGGGCCTAGCCCACTGACCTTTCGACCTTAAAATGTCCATATCTCCTTGTATCGACGTCATCTTGGAACCCACGACCTATGGATGGAAAGCTAATTCAATTATCTACAACTTCTATTTCTTGGTATTTTCCAAATTCCAAACTTATAATACCGTTTTTGCCCCCCAAAGTCAGGTCACCCGAAAATGTTTTATTAAAAATATTCGTTTGGAGGACTTCCACTTTGATTTGGCCCAAGGGTCCTTCTTGAGTTGTGTTTAACTTCACATATGTGATTCATATAATTTGTCACATGTCCCAAACAATATCTTGACGTGTGGGCCCCACCTCAACTTACAATTAATCCGACGTTCAAAAATACGGGATGTAACATCCTCCCCCCCTTTAGAACATTCGTCCTCGAATGTTAGATTAGGCTTATAGGGTCTGTAAGTACTTCGGGGAAGTTTCTCTTTATGGTCAGCACACATAATACACATTCATTAATGAATATAACTAAGCAAAGCTTTTAAATTACTTGGAGGGATAGCGAACAACTGAGGATATTTCTTCTTCATCTTCCCAGGTCATCTCCTCCCTGTTATTATTCCGCCACAGCACCTTAACGGAAGCTACATCTTTGTTCCGTAATTTTCTTACTTGGCAATCCAGAACGGCTACAGGCTGCTCTTCGTACGATAGTTCCTCCGTCACCCGAATATTATTTGCTGGAAATATTCTAGGAGGATCGCCGACACATTTTCGGAGCATGGATACGTGAAATACCGGATGTACTTCTTCCAAATCAGATGGTAGGTCTAGCCCGTAAACGACATTCTCAATTCTTCGAACAATCTGATAAGGTCAGATATATCGCGGATTGAACTTACTCTTTTTACCGAATCACATTATGCCTTTCATAGGCGATACTTCAAAAATACCTAATCACTAACCTGGGATTCCAACGGTCGACGCCGTTTATCAGAATCTGACTGCTGTCGACCCTAAGCTGCTAATTGTCTCTCTCGGATAAGTTTCACCTTATCAACTGCCTATTGGATCATATCTGGGCCTATTAATTCTGTTTCGCCAATATCAAACTAGCCGATGGGTGACCTGCATTTTTTTGTCATACAAAGCCTCGTATTAAGCTAGAATGGTAGCGGTTATTATAAGCAAACTCGATCAACGGCAGATGATCGTCTCGGCTACCTCCGAAATCAATAATACAGGCTCGCAACATATCTTCTAGCATTTGT
This sequence comes from Lycium barbarum, assembly GCF_019175385.1. Taxonomy (NCBI): domain Eukaryota; kingdom Viridiplantae; phylum Streptophyta; class Magnoliopsida; order Solanales; family Solanaceae; genus Lycium; species Lycium barbarum. Next base: position 28,334,169 of record NC_083338.1, read on the forward strand.
ATAGTGTGCTCGGCCTGTCCGTTACTCTGAGGATGGAATACTGTGCTTGGACTTACCTGAGCCCCTAATCCTTCCTGAAACAAATCTCCAGAAATTAGTCATAAACTGAGTATCTCTGTCAATGACAATAGATATAGGAGCTCCGTGGAGTCTCATTATTCCTTTAATACATATAGTCTGGCATAATCCCCAAACGAATAAGTGGTTCTGACGGGGAGAGAATGGGCTGATTTTTGTCAGTTTATCAACTATACCACATATGGAAATCATACTTCCGTGGAGCGCGAGGCAAACCCGTAATGAGATCCATACTAATTATTTCCCACTTCTAAGTCGGAATTTTCATTTCCTGAAACAGTCCACCCGATTTTTGATACCCAATTTTAACTTGCTGACAATTTGGGCACTGGTCAACGGGTCTTACGATGTCGGGCACACATAATCTGCCTCGGTATAACAATACTCATCCGGTAAAACCTCGAGCTGGATCTTTTCCTTGTCAAAGGTTGTATCTCTGTACGATACTAGAATAGAATCCTCCAACTGACGCTGTTTTACCTTTCCCATGATCGATGATTCAGTAACTTCTTCGGACAAAATTCCAATATCTTTAGAACCGACCAAACGGACTCTAAGGCTAGCTGACTAATGAGTTTTACAGACCAATTCTTTACTTCTGAATGTACGCCGGTCAAGCCATCCGTAGACTCACGACTAAGTACGTCTGTCACAGCTTTAGCTTTTCTGCGGTGGCACAAAATATTAACATCATAATCCTTCAATAATTGAACCATCTTCTCTGCCGCGAATTCGGCTCCCTTTTTCTTAAAACGTATACTGGCAGCCCTTAGGATCCGTATAAATATCAACGCGCACCCCACGTAAGTAATACCGCCATATCTTTAAAGCATGAATCACCATAGCTAATTCCAGACCATGGGCGAAATAATTTTTCCTCGTGCGGTCTGAGCTGCCGAGGGACATAGGCCATAATCTGACCATTTCCAGACAACTACATATTTCAGTCGATGTCGAAGGCCTAGACCAGTCCTTTATCGCTTCAATCTTCTGTATGTCAGTTATTTTCGTTCATGCTTAATTTATTTTACTTTCATTCGCTCCCCCTCCTTGGGGTTATACTTACACCATATTCGAATCTTTTCCTTCTAACCTACAACTTGATTATCTTCGTACGAAACCTTAACAGAATCATAATTACATAGTACACAATCTTACTCGATAGTTGGCACTCAAGTGATATAATTAGGGTAGTTGCTTATCTCATAGTAACCACATACTTTCTTCATACCCATTCCTTATCTGTCGTCCTATTTTCTCGACAATCGAATTATTTGATATTCACATAATTCATCATTTCATGTCGTAAGTTTTTCTTTGCCCTGTACTATTCCATTTTAGTTTGCTTTCGCAATTAACTTCGTGCTTTGCCCGTCGACTCTTTCAGAGGCTCCGCTTAATTACGTTTCTCACGGTTCACTTCTCCTGACATTTGGATCTTCCAATCTCAACCGGTAGCGAAATAAGTATCAATCTATTTCGTAACATTGGTACCACACCTTTCCCCTTTTCTCGTACATTCTCTCCAGTTAATGTTTTTCGTATATGACAACACTGGCTATTAGGGTTCACCAATCAATCGACATCATCATAAATGGGGGGGACTACACATACGCATATATATCACTGCCATTTCTTTTACAATACATCTTCAATCACTTGTTCGAATTTACTCTAATTTCAGGGTTGCGCTGCTTTTTCTTTCTTTTTAACAATCCAATCCGTCTCAGCTCGTGTGACCCCTATAAAATTTCTAGCCATTCCACATATCCTAATTCCATTTAGGTTACCCCGAATTTCCTATTCGTCTCTCATATCTATGTTGCGAAAATTTTGTACATTTCCCAGGGGGTCACCCATCCCAGAATTGCTCTGGCCCTGGCACGCTTAACCTTACAACTTTAATGCATTTAGGCACGTTAAGACCGGTATAATTACATCGATTGCCCGCACAGCCTTTGTCACTTAATTTAAGATAAATCGGGGTCTTAACAACTTTTCAAAATGTTCTCGTAGCGGGTCCTACCCCGACCTAGCGAGAATTCTTTTACCTTTCTGACTATATGGTTGCTGTGTCGCCCCTTGTACGTCTTCAATACTTACCTCCACGTATATATATATATATATATAATTCTAGACAGCCCACGAGTTTAAGTCTGTATCCCACAAATTCCATCTCCAATTAGTCGAATGGAAACTGATAAAATGCTACTGTAAGGCATTTTACGATCATCAGCACGAGAAAGCTAAAGTCCGACGAACTTCGCGGAATATTTTAGTACTTAATTCACATAATTACCTCCATATTTATATATATGAGCCGTGAGCAAACCACTAAATTCCCGCCTGCTTGTCATACGCTTTGTATTCTTTCAATTAGAGGAAACTTGATCGTTGGACATATTTGCCCTTCCACATATTTTTGCCCTTCACGTGGGCTATGCTAAAACAAAATGGGGTTAGAACATATTTCTGGTCCCTCCAATTAAATTACGAATTCTCTACTCGTATATGCTTTCTCGAGATAAAATTTTCCCGATAAGGGTAATGCTTCTTACAAATGACATGGAGGGTACCTCTTAAAATTTTAATCCACCATAATAGATTTATCCTATCGGTATCGACCTTCAAGACAGGTTAAAAATTTATATCTCATTTCCCTTTTCGTATTCCTAGAAAAATTTGGGCAGAGGTTCCTCTGTATTTATTACTATACCAAAACCTGTACACAGGAAATACTAACCATGCCTTACAGAGCCAACACATATACGTATATACATATCATATCATATCGCCTCATAGCCACACGGGGCTAACAATTTCAAATAAAAGTATAAAGATGCCGAGGCTTACCTCACATGCCCAACTCAAACTGCACCTGCTACACTTTCCTATTTATCTTTCTTTTCAACCTTCAACTTTATGTTTCAATCGTATTTCAAACACCTTACCCAGCATACATCTTTCATACAATTACACTTTCCTGTTTATTTTTCTTTTCAACCTTCAACTTTATGTTTCAATCGTATTTCAAACACCTTACCCAGCATACATCTTTCATACCATTACTTACCTGCGTACTGTGTAGCTTCAAATATCATCAGTCGCTGTCTTACGTCGATACCGTTCTCCAGCTGCAATCAAGGGTTAGTAAAAAAAAAGGGGTTCATTTCCTACAGCTGGCTCTATCGCACGATCTAAGATTCAAAGAAAAGTAACACCCAAAATGTCCTGTAGCCTCATGTTTATAGATGTGGTGCACAACACACCGATAAACAAGACTCTACTAGACACGGTCTGTAGACACTCCGAGGACGAAACGCTCTGATACCACTTTTGTCAGGACCCAACTCCGTAGGCCGCGACTAGTGTCCGCGCTGGACACCCAAACGTACCCAATAAACCAAATTAGCAAACGACAGAATATTTTCAAATATAAAAGTCACTTGGCGTTAGTAATGATCATAAATGAACCGACGCAGTACATGGAAGCCGGTGAGGCTGTCACAGATCATATCATACCCAAACATATACAGAACCCACACAAGTATGTCTACAGACCTCTACAGAACATGACAGACTCATGAGACGGGACAGGGCCCCGTCATACCCCTGAATAGTGTACATATATATAATAGCGGCAGACTGTACCAATATACCGGCTCTGAACAAAAGAGCGCTCCCAATATAGCAGAATAGATGTCCTAGGTAGGCGGTCAGCAAATCTGTCTTCTGTACCTGCGCGGCATGAAAACGCAGCCCCCGAAGAAAGGGGGTCAGTACGAAATATGTACTGAGTATGTAAAGCACAGAACGTAGTAAACAAAGTCATCATCAAAGCAGAAGGTACAGAAAATGGACAGAATATCCAGATTAGCAAAATACTGATCATAAAGCATAAATAGTATTTGTTGAAAACATATGTCATACCTGGTCCCATTGCGGAACAAGATTTTAACCGAAACAGAACTTACAGAGAAGTGAATGTGACATCCGAAGTATCAAATGCATATTTTCAAAACATGAGGAGTGTGTACAGAAACATATATCACATCATATCCGGCCCCTGCCAAGGGGCTCAGCAAACAGAACGTGGCCACCCCCGACGCTGGTGCCACCGTACATAAGGAACAGAGTAGGGGATAACCCCGTCACATAACATATCATATCAGAAGGCCATATCAGATCATATCATATCAGAATGTGTGTACATGGCACAGCATACTCCAAAACCCATGTACATGTATACCTGCCCCCTCACATCGAGGCACGGCGAACAATGCAGTGGAATACGCTTGACAACATATCCTGGCCCGGGCTCAGTGTGGGAAACATTGAGGCATCCACGAATGGAGTAGTGAGAAACTAAATGCAATAAAAATACCATATATATTTCCAGAGACTCAATGAAGTATATCGAATGACAGATCAAATCAATGAAATCGAACGGAGTCATAGTAAGTGAAATTCGTATGTCAAAATGGGTTACGGAAGCATAATCTTTCTGAGATCGTTCCCAAGTTCCAAAACAATTCATAAGGCTTAATGAAATATTAAAACAAATTTTATTTAGTAGTTAAAAGAGTAGTTAGAATATTTCTTAAAAAAATGCTCGAAGACAAGTCAAAAACACAAAAGGGTAAAATCGAAAATAGTGGGCCCACCTCAGACAAACGAAGCGGTGGGCTCAAATTACGTATTTTAAGCTTATAAAGTCACCTACGGAGGTTCTGGGGACATTCCATAGTTTTCTCGACAATTTGCGGAAGTTTGCACAATTCTTTCAATAAAGCATACTTATAGGGTTCAATTCCATTGAATGAAAAAGGGGTATTTTCAAATGCGGATTCTGATGAGCAGAGCACTTTTCGAGGCTCAAATCCGATCCTAGTACACCTAGGGCATGCCAAAAGAAGAATCGGGATAGCTTAACATACCTTGTATGCTCTTTACGCCTTTCCAAATTCAATTCTCATTTCGCCCAAAATCTGCAATTGGTCACATTTACCAATTCTCAATTTCCAATCTTTAAGTATTCAATCTTTATTCATAATTGCCTACAGAAATTTGGGCAGCATCTCCCCTATACATATAGCATCCCCGAGAATTTAACTCGGCCAAAACAATCAACAACAACCCAACAACAACATCAACAACAACAACAATCACTATAAACACAATATAACTTAACTAGCTATCTTTTCAACATAAAGTCATAACCTTCATTTCAACTTCAATTTCCAAACTAATCTCAATGGTTTCACATTCATCATTAATCTAGATCATCACAATATAATTTGGAAATATTTCATATCATTTCTACGAAATATTCACAAGATATACAAAATATACAAACTTTCCACCAAAACATAATTCACCCAAAACTTCAAATCTTCAACCTACATATTCATAACATATTTCCATCTTCCAATTTCATCAACCATAATCATAATTTACATCTTAACAACTTCATTTCCATAATATCACAAAATTATTCTAAGGTGACATAATCTTCTACATTCCAACTTCAACCAAAATTCATTCAACTTTCATTCCCAATATAATTTCCATCATAACCACAACTAGAATACAACATAAAATTCAACTCATATCATATATACAACAATATACACACACGGCTACATACACTATATTTCATACCCACTTTGAAATCTTCCATTTTTCCATACAATCAACTCATTCCCACATACTACAACACAAACAAGACTTCATAACACAAATAAAAGGGATGAATTCTTACCCTTTTTCCTAATCTTCTTCACTTGAATATATGATCAAATTGAGGAACCAAGTGTTCCTTCTTCCAAAACAACTACACCAAATTGTAGAGGGACCTTGAATTAGTAGGAATTCAACAAGAAAATAATTTTAGAGGCAAGATTTTGAGGGTTGATTTTTCTATGGCCAAACCCGAAATTGGCTTGAGTTGTTGTTCTTGTCTTCTCCTTATGTTGTTTTCTTGAACCCTCTATAGGATAATGACTACTATATATTATTAGCACATGGAAAATTTAATTAGGACCATGGGTTTGGGCCATTGTTGGCCGGCCACCCCTTTGAGTTGGGCCCAAATTTTTCTTTTCAATTTTTTTTTTGGGCCAACTCGGTTGGTCCCGAGTTGGGCCTAGCCCACTGACCTTTCGACCTTAAAACGTCCATATCTCCTTGTATCGACGTCACCTTGGAACCCACGACCTATGGATGGACAGCTAATTCAATTATCTACAACTTCTATTTCTTGGTATTTTCCAAATTCCAAACTTATAATACCGTTTTTGCCCCCCAAAGTCAGGTCACCCAAAAACATTTTCTTAAAAATATTCGTTTGGAGGACTTCCACTTTGATTTGGCCCAAGGGTCCTTCTTGAGTTGTGTTTAACTTCACATATGTGATTCATATAATTTGTCACATGTCCCAAAAAAAAATCTTGACGTGTGGGCCCCACCTCAACTTACAATTAATCCGACGTTCAAAAATACGGGATGTAACAATTAGGCCCAGTGTTTCGCCTTGGGGTGCGCCGGTCTTATTTGTCCGAAAGAAGGATGGTTCCTTACGTATGTGTATAGACTACCATCAGCTGAACAAGTTCACCATTAAGAACAGGTACCCTCTTCCTAGAATAGATGACTTATTTGACCAACTGCAGGGCGCCCAATCTTATTCCAAGATTGACCTCAGATCAGGCTATCACCAGTTAAGGGTTAAGGAAGTTGATATCCCGAAGACAGCGTTCAGAACCCGTTATGGCCATTTTGAATTTCTTGTTATGTCATTTAGGTTGACAAATGCACCAGCTGCTTTCATGGATCTTATGAATAGGGTCTTCAAGCCTTATCTCGACTTATTCGTCATTGTCTTCATTGATGATATTTTGGTGTATTCCCGTAATGAGGCTGATAATGCAGAACATCTCAGAATAGTGTTGCAGACTCTTAAAGATCGCGAGCTTTTCAAAAAATTCTCAAAGTGTGAGTTTTGGCTCAAATCAGTGGCATTCTTAGGCCATGTGATCTTAGGTGAAGGTGTTAAAGTTGATTCTCAGAAGATTGATGCCGTAAGGAGTTGGCCCAGACCCACCTCAATTTCTTATACAAGAAGTTTCTTGGGTCTGGCAGGCTATTATCGACGCTTCTGTCACGACCCAACCCCGTAGGCCGTGACTAGTGCCCAAGATGGACACTCATACCTACTTACCAACCAAAAATCCACTTGCGTTTAATATATTAAGGACCGTCGTGCTTACTAAGCAACATATCACTTATATCGTTACTTATAATACAATGCACAAATCGATCAGGTTATCATGGTGTATAGGAAAGCAAAACACAAACCATATAAACATCACTGATCAAATGCGACCCACGACCCACATACATGTCTACAGGCCTCTAACAAAGACAACAGAATCAGATGACGGGACAGGGCCCCGCCGTACCCCTGAATAGTCATATACACATAAACATGTACAACGAAAAGATCTATACCAAAAGTGTGGGCTCCGGATCAAAGGAGCACTCCAGAGTAACAGAATGGGCACCCTAGACTGGAGGATCACCACAATAAGCGTCTGTACCTGCGGGCATGAAACACAGCCCCGGAAAAAAGGGGGTCAGTACGGAATATGTACCGAGTATGTAAAGCATGAAATACAGAAGACAGAGCCATAACCGGAACAACGATACAAAAGTAAGTACATTATCCAGATTACCAAAGCGCTATTTTCCCAATCACAAATCATATATGCAGATGTCATATGTCAGAAAAGTGCAGACCCAGAATATCAGAATGATTGTTTTCCAAACGCAGATCGTATATGCCGAAGTCATATGTCAGAAGAAGTACGGATCCGGAATGTTAGAATATTTGTTTTCCAGACACAGATCATGTATGCTGATATCATATGTCAGAAGAAGTACAGAGGATACAGAATGCCAAAATTCTTACTTTCTAAACACAACCAAACCTATCAGAATCGTATATCGTATATATACATATAACAGATCCCGGCCCTCTAGTGAGGGACGCGGTGAACAGAATCATATAACAGATCCCGGCCCTCTGGTAAGGGACGCGGTGGACAGAATAATCAGATGCCAAAATCAGATACCATATATACATGTAACAGATCCCGGCCCTTTAGTGAGGGACGCGGTGGATAGAGTAATCAATGCATGTCAGAATCATATACCGTATATGCAGATAACAGATCCCGACCCTCTATTGCGGAACGCGGTGAACAGAATCATCATATGCCATCCTGGACACCATCCCCATATCATCATATACAAACATACATATAACAGAACCCGGCCCGCAAGGGAGAGGGACGCGGTGAACAATGCAAAGGAAGATGCACGATAACAGAACCTGCCCCGGGGCGCAGTGAATGACATACTGAGGCTTGCACGAACAGAACAGTGAGAACCCATATGCACACATATCCAAACTCAATAGGTACGTACACTTACCGACATTTGAAGATCATAAACACGTCCCGAATCAATCAGAGTTAGTATGTGAAAGTTACGGACATTTTTACCACAGAACTTTTACGGACATTCAAAGCAAATCCGAGATCTCTTACGAAAGTTAGGGACATCAAAATTTACAGAACTCTTTAGAAACAAAGTTCTTTATGCTTATCTCGTTATTCATTCATATAATAAGCTCGATTATATCGAGCGTACCCATATCGAAAGTGGACAAGAATCGTAGACAACTCGGAACGTCTCCAATAGAGCTTCAGAAGTCATAGATACGTATCAAAACCATATGCATATAACTGAATGAATAAATTCCAAGACTCGATGGACAAATATATTTACCGACATCTGAGGACTCAGAAACAAGTTTCGGGTCGATCGGAATTAGCATAAGAAAGTTACAAGCTTTTGAAGTACAGAACGTTCTATAAGCGTTTCAGAAGCTATTTTTGGAAATTCAAGTATCATTCATATTAAGCAACTTTCGAATAACATTATGGATCAAATCAAATAGAGACTTTAGGACCATATTTGCGTATCAAAATATTCATCAAAGACTTTCGTCAAATCGATTTTCTTTCGAACAACATTCGGAAACATAACAACTAGAATATTCGAATATCATAAATACGTATCAAGCCATATGGAATAGCTTATGGAATTAAAAGACATCGGCCATCCTAGTGGCTCTAAGAATAGGGTTTTCTTTAGAGGCATACATATACGTTATTTGTTCATGTCATAAAGGTCATGCCAAAAGAAGGAAAGGTAGGCTTTACATACCTCGATCGCTCGCTAAACAAATCCCGACTCAAGTCTCGGGCTCTCCAATAGCTACAATAATGTTATCAATTACCAAACATTAGCTACAAGTATTTAGAAATTCAATTCTAACTAGTACTTGTCTACAGAAATTTTGGCAGCATCTCCCCTGTAAATTCAACATCCCCGAGGATTTAACTCGGCCAAATTTATCAACAACCATACCAACAATACCAACAACCATACTAATAATATCAAGAATCAATTTAAATTGTATTCTAACATTAGTAACCTTCTCCTCTACGTAGCTTATCACATTCAATTCAACTACGTACATTTAAGCCAATATCAACGCTCACATATTCATTTCTAATCCAAGATCATTCAAACACAATTCAAGAACATTTCAAACAATCTATACAATATTCGAACAATTCCACCAACACCATACTCCACCCGAAATCCCCACAAATGCAACAAAACTACAACGTCGCATTTTCTTCTTTCAAATTCACAAACTACAACGACAATGCACACCTTAGCAACTCCATTTCCACAATTTCATAAAAACCATATTAAATCACATAATTTCCTACAACAACCTACAACCAATTTCCATGCCAACTTGAACCATTAGTTTTTCATTGGCATCATAGAGTTCACAACAACACAACTAACATACTACATAAAATTAATTCATCTTTATTCCACCATATGACACCACACGGCCACACCCACAACACACTATTTTCATGTTTTTCATTCATTTCTACATACTACAACATACATAAACCTTCTATAATATATAAAAGTGGAGAAATTCTTACCTTTTCTTCAATTTTCCACTTGTCACCAAGAGTGGTTTTCTTGCTTAAATAATTATACAACGTTGAAGAGGACCCTTGAATTAGCAAGAATACTAGAAAAATAAAATTTTGGATCAAAGATTTAAGGCTCCAAGAATTTTTCCCTTTTTTTTTTTCTCTTTGGCCGAAACCTTGGCCTTCTTTGCTCTCAAGTTCTTGTTTTTTTTTTCTTGAATGTTCTAGTGATGAATAATGGTGGCCCTTTCCCTTTTTTATATACTTAGATTAAATTTCCACATGGGCTTAGCCCATGCCCCCTATGGCCAGCCACTTTGTTGGGCCTTTTTTTTTTCCAAGCCCAACTTACTTATGTCTAATATTTGTAATTCATGAACCCATTTTTTCAAATTTCTAATTTTTTCCCTTAGCCTTCCTCCATATTTCCGCATCAATATTTTTCATGAACAACTTATATATTAAACAAAATCAAAATATTGCCTTATCTCTTACAAGTCACAATTATTTCAAATTTTCCGAATATGCAAAATACGGGATATAACAGCTTCGTAGAAGGATTTTCTTCTATCTCTGCTCCGTTGACTAAGTTGACTCAGAAGAAAGTAAAGTTTCAATGGTCAGATGCTTGTGAGCAAAGCTTTGAAGAGTTGAAGAAGAGATTGACTTCTGCTCCAGTTTTGACGCTGCCAGAGGGAACTAAAGGGTTCGTGGTTTATTGTGATGCTTCGGGAGTTGGTCTCGGATGTGTCTTAATGCAGCATGGTAAGGTTGTAGCTTATGCATCTCGTCAGATCAAGGTTCACGAAAAGAATTATCCGACTCATGACCTAGAGTTGGCAGATGTAGTTTTTGCACTTAAGATATGGCGTCATTATTTGTATGGAGTGCATGTTGATATTTTCACAGATCATAAAAGTCTGCAGTATATCTTCAAGCAAAGGGAGTTGAATCTTAGGCAGAGGAGATGGCTCGAATTGCTTAAGGATTATGATGTGGATATTCCCTATCATCCGGGGGTAGCGCATGTTGTAGCTGATGCTCTTCGTCGGCGTTCTATGGGAATTTTAGCCCTCGTGGACGTGGATAAGAGAGTTATGACAAAGGAAGTTCACCATTTGGCCAATCTTGGAGTTCGACTTTTGGACTCCGATGATGGTGGTGTGGTTGTTCAGAATAGAGCTCTTTTCTCTTTAGTCGTTGAAGTCAAGGAGAAACAGTTTAATGATCCCTGCTTGTTGCAGCTGAAAGAGGGGATTCACAAGCATAAGACGACTGCTTTCGAACAAGGGGGAGATGATGGTACCGAGGTAGATTATGTGTCCCAGATGTAGATGGGCTCAGAGAGCGAATCATGTCAGAAGCTCAAATTTTAAGTATTCCATTCACCCAGGTTCCACTAAGATGTATCATGATCTTAAGGAGATTTACTGGTGGAACGATATGAAAAATAATGTGGTAGATTTTGTAGCTAAGTGCCCGAATTGTCAGCAAGTGAAAGCCAAACACCAGAGGCCTGGTGGCTTGGCTCAGATTATTGATATTCCTGTCTGGAAATGGGAAATGATCAATATGGATTTTGTATCAGGTCTACCTCGCTCAGCCAGGAGACATGACTCTATTTGGGTGATCGTTGACAGGCTTACTAAGTCGGCGCACTTTTTTCCAGTCAAGACCACAGATTCAGCAGAAGATTATGCCAAACTGTATGTTAATGAGATTGTCAGATTGCATGGGACACCAATGTCCATTATTTCAGATCGTGGTGCTCAATTCACGGCGAACTTCTGGAAATCCTTTCAGAAAGGATTGGGTACCAAGATGAACCTCAGCACATCTTTTCATCCGCAGACAGATGGCCAAGCAGAGCGTACTATTTAGACTCTGGAGGACATGTTGAGAGCATGCGTCTTGGATTTCAAAGGTAATTAGGATGATCACTTGCCTGTTATCGAGTTTTCCTATAATAACAGTTATCATGCTAGCATTGGAATGGCACCGTTTGAAGCTCTGTATGGGCGAAGGTGTAGGTCACCAATTGGTTGGTTCGAAGTTGGTGAAGCAGAGTTGTTAGGACCAGATTTGGTTTATCAGGCTATGGAGAAAGTCAAGTTAATACAGGAGCGTTTGAAAAAGGCTCAGAGTCGCCAGAAATCTTATACAGATGTGAGGTGAAGGAACTTAGAATTTTCAGTTGATGATTGGGTGTTCCTTAAAGTCTCACCCATGAAGGGTGTTATGAGATTTGGCAAGAAAGGGAAGCTAAGTCCCAGATATATTGGACCTTACAGAATTCTACGAAAGGTTGGACTAGTAGCTTATGAACTTGAGTTGCCACAAGATTTGGCTGCTGTACATCCCGTGTTTCATGTGTCCATGTTGAGAAAGTGTGTAGGAGGCCCGTCATTGGTTGTTCCTGCTGATACTATAACAGTTAAGGATAGGTTGACTTATGAGGAGATCCCCATAGCCATTCTTGACCGTCAGGTTCGTAAGTTGAGAACTAAGGAAGTAGCCTCTGTGAAAGTCTTGTGGAGGAGCCAGAAGGTTGAGGAAGCTACATGGGAAGCCAAGGAGGATATGAAATCCAAGTACCCATTTTTTTTTTAACAACAAGCAGAGAACTTTCAAGGTAACTTTCCGTAGTCCATGTCATGTTATGTCTCATATTTCACGCTCTTTTCATGTATCCAGCGCTCATGTTTCATGTCTCATGCTTCAGTATCCATGTTTCCATGTAATCACGCATTCTGTTCTCATGATCCATGATCATGCTCCCACGTAACCATGTCAAGCTCTTATGTTTTATGTAATGTTTCATTCATGTTCATGTATTCAAGCCATGTCCAGCCATATTCTTAACCATGATCCATCATTCGAGGACGAATGATCCCAAGGGGGAGATATTGTAATACCCCATACCTTTAACTTAAACTTTGATCATGATCCTAGACTTAGAAAGTCAGATAAAGAATGTGAGAGTTAGAATTTCTCTGTTCAGTTGTAAGATGGTGGTTTACGCCCATGAACAGTGATCGTAATTCAGTTTACGCCCATGAACAGTGATCGTAAACTGAAACCAAGAATTTCTGAACATTCTGGAATTTGGCATTTTGATGTCACATGGTTAAATACGGACCGTATTTCGATTTACGGCCCGTATTTCAAAACGTATTTGGAATTTGGGAAAACTTCCTTGATGAAAGTTGTATAGCTTTGAAATACCTTTCCAACGGTATATAATGGAGGTCAAACGGACATCAGTACAAAGAGTTATGGCCATTTTACTGAAGAGACGCAGTGCAGTCCGTATTGCAAAATACGGACCGTATTTCAGTTTACGACCCGTAAACTGAAATACGGCCAGCACTGTGCTGGACGTAAACTGCAATTTCACAGGACAGTATATATTCGTCCATACCAGTGCAAGTCATTATTTTTTATTCCCTCAAACCCTAGAACGACCTCCTACTCTCCTCCATCATCAAGAACATCAAGGTAAGTCCACTCTAATTATTCCAACTCAATTCTAATACATATCCTTGTAATCTAAACAAGAAATCATTCTTGCTAATCTAGGGTTTTTCAAGAAAACCCATCTCAAGATTCAAGAATCAAGATTTAGGAAATCTTCTCAAAAATTCAAGTCTTTAATTCAAGTTTTGGAGCAATTAAGGTATGTAGGCGCTATCCACGTGTGGGAACATCCTTGTTCTTCCCCATATTTCAGTATTCCATGATTTCACACCAAGTTCTAGGATTCTAGGTATATTCATGCTAAACCCTAGACACTTGAACCATGATGTATATTATATAGTCAGTTACAATTCCGTTTGATTAGTCTTAATTTACTGTTTTGGTAATTGAGACCCAGTCCATAATCTATGGAAACCCATAACTTGCATCCCATGGGTTCTATAACACAAGGTCTGAGATATTTTGCTTATTTCCGTGAAAAGCTCGTATATATGCATTTATTATCATGTCTTCATGTACCCATGTTCATGTCAAGACTCAGAAATCATGTCTTCAGCTATTTTCATGTTCGGGAGTTGTATTAATACCGAGAAGGCTCAGATAGCCTGAAACTACGTATGCCAACGTAGGATAAGGATCGCTCCGCCTAGTTAGGACGATTCCTTCATATTTTCCCCATTGAGGGATTTTGGATCCATTCATGTCATATTCATGTCTCGTGCCCCGGCAAGGTACGAGATAGCTTAGCTGATCGGGCCGAGATCAGACTCCACGTTTCTCCCCGTGGTGGTTCATGTCAGTATTACAGATTATTTCATGCTTACAGTACTCTTGTTTATGTTCAGTTTCAGTATTCAGTTGCAGTTTCAATTTCATGTTTATGTATCATGTGCCTGCTATTTCTCTCATGTGTTTACATACTAGTACATTCAAAGTACTGATGTCCCCGTTTATTTGCCTTGGGGGCCTGCATTTCACGATGCAGGTACTGACTTACAGGACGACGCACCTGCTCAGTAGGACAACTCTCGTATCAGTTTTTGGGTGAGCCCCATTCTCTTCGGGGTTTAGTCAGTTATTTACCTTATGTCATTGATGCATTAAGGGTATGCTGGGGGCCTTGTCCTAGCAAGTACGTTTTATGTTCAGACTCATGCTAGAGGTTTCATATACTAGACAGGTCATTTGGGTCATGTTAGACTTTCAGAATCGGTTAGCCATTTTGGCTCAGTTATGGTATCATCCGCGCTCTTGTTTTTAAACAAGTATTTTATAATTATTATGACTTCATATGTTTTCTTAAAGCCCATCATGTTTCATAATATATTTCTGCTCATGTATGCCTCTTGAGGAATTCAGCAAGCCATGTGGTTCGCTCGGTCACATGCAGTCAGGCATCGAGTGTCGTGTTACGCCCAGGCCATGGTTCGGGGCTTGACAAATTCAGCAAGCCATGTGGTTCGCTCGGTCACATGCAGTCAGGCACCGGGTGTCGTGTTACGCCCAGGCCATTGTTCGGGGCGTGACATCTTCACAGACTTGCACAACTAAAACAAACTATTTTTTTGCTTTCTTCACAGATCTTGCTTTCTTTTTCATATCATACTCACACTCCATATCGTTATGCTCATGATAATCACTTCCAGCTGTATCTGGTGGCGTGTCATAACCCTTTTTCAGCTTATCTTTCCCATGACAAACCAAATTGATTGACCACTCTTTCATGTAGTCCATCAAACCAGAACCATCCCAATCAGCAGGATTTTGACTGCTAATCAGCATATCAGCAAACTTGATCAAAAAATGACCACAATTATAATATCTGAAAGTCATAAAAGAGAGATGTTTTAGAACAACAGAAAAGCAAAAACAATAAAAAAAATAAAAAACAACAAAAAACAACGGAAAAAGCTAAAAAATATAAGAATGAAACGTACGATCCTTGCTTTGGACAGGCAGCCCAAGTATATGTCAAATTACTGAAGTTATTGTATGATGGCCTGAATAATTGAAAATCATTGACCATCAACAACTTAGGGATCATACCACAGTAGGCCTCGACAATGCGAACCAAATGATCATCATTATGATTGAGTGAGTTATAAACTACCAATTTACGCTCATCAATCATGAAAACAAGAAGTACATAGTGAGAAATTGCTTTAGGATCATCATATCCTGGGCGAATAGGAATTAATACCCTGTCGACATTCTCCCATGATATACAACATTTTCCTCTTCGCCCATACACAATATTACTCAGCAAACATGCATCATCACTGCCGCCAGCAAACCAGTGGTAATTAACCGGGTCTTCGTAGTATTTATTGATGTCAAATTGCACAAGCTGATCAAACATCATATCTACGGTTGTGTACTTAACAACATTGGCAGCTGGAGGATGATACATCATTTTCTTCCTCAAATAATATAGCATCACATCAATATGCTGTGTTAAGGAAAAAAAAATAGTGATTCAATGATTAACAAAAAAAAAAAAAGGAAGCAAGAAGCAATAACTAATAGAAAAATAAGAAAAGAAAAAGTAAAAGACAATCACGAACCTCATCATTAAGCGCATAGACATCATGGTACAGCTCCAAAAAAATCCTATATTTTGGCATAAAATCACCCAACTGATAAACTTCACTGAGTTGGTTCAACTTGTCAGGATACATTACCTCGTCTTCAGCCCTGATTAAAGAAAAGGGAACACAAATTACAAAAATACAGGCAGAATTTTGGTTCACAGAAAAGGAAATTTATGAACAAGTTTTGAACAATATGCTGGAAAGGGCAAACCTTATGCTTGAAAAAGGGAAAAGTATGCCGGAAGGGGCAAAAATACAGAGATTGTACTTAAAAGACTGAAAAAGAAAAAAACATAAACCCAAAATAAGGAAGAAAAATGCAAGAAAGCACACACATAACTAACAACTTACCCAGTAGGTCGAAAGTTACTTGGTGGAAGATTTCGAGGATTGATAAATTTTTTCCAAAAGTTCACAGTAACTTTGCTTTTAATGTAATGGAATGGGCACATCCTTCTGTACTCTTCATTCCAGTCACTTTCGTCCTTCCGTGACCCAAAAGGAAGATCATTACGTGCAGAATATAGCATCCATCCGGGCGCCGGGGTATCACCCACTGCTTTCCTTTTCCTCTGGCGCCTTGTCTTCAAGGAAGATAGCACTTCCGCCACTTCAACAATAGGTTCTTCTTCAGCAAGAGGATGGGTTTGAGTAACAGTACTCTCTTTGACAGCGGAAGAAGCGACATTTGCAATATCTTCAAAGGACATATATCAAAAAATTTCCTCCATTCCTTGAGAGTTATCACCCTTTCCATCAACAACAACAGACTCCCTTAGAATGGTGACTTGAACCGCGTTTGCATTGGAAGGTTTGGTCCTCAATGGCTCAACCGTTTTAATAGGCTCGGGCATAACATCAATATGAGGAACAATAGCGCGCTCATCACCCTCTTTAGAAACTTGAGCTTCAGGTGTTTCACATCTTATAGGCTCATGATTTTCAACTGTTGTTTGCTCAAGATTTTGAGGCATATCTCCTTTTGGCGGAGATATGTTGGATTCTTCATTATTGGCGTCACGAAGTTGTTCACCACCCAATTGTTCCTCCACAACAACCTACACAAAGTAACAAATTAAGAAACACAACATCCATCATCGAAGCAAAAATATTAAAATAAAAAATTAACAAATTCTACAAGTGGTAAAAGATTGAAAATTATGTCAAAACAGGCAGAAGTTAGGTTCATAAAAAGGAAAATTTATCAACAAGTTTTGAAAAATATGCCGGAAGGGGCAAACCTTATGCTTGAAAAAGGGAAAAGTATGTCGGATGGGGCAAGATTTAAGTTTCAAAAAGTAAAGTTATGCCGGAGTGGGCAGAAAATAACTTTCTAAAAGAGATGAGTATGTCGGAGGAGGCAGAACATGAGTTTACAAAATAAAATGTGAAAGTATGCCGGAAGGGGCAAGAGCTAAGTTTCAAAAAGTAAAATTATGCCGGTGTAGGCAGAAATGTAACTTTGCAAAAAAGGTAGTATGCCGGAGTAGGCAGAACACGAGTTTGTAAGGGGGGATTATGCCAGGAGGGGAAAAACTATCATTTGTATAAGCAAAACAAAAAAGAGCACACAAAGTGTCAACTACCAGAAAAGTGTGCCAGGCAACTTAGGTTTAGAAAACAACAAAGTATAAATGTAAATTTACCGAAGGCAATTCAGCCTCAACATTTTCGGTTGCATTTCCTTCAGCTTGACATACAATGGATTCATCATCATGAGGCGACACCAACGTATCACCTTCTTCTGTCCTATCATCTCTGGCAGGAGATAAATCTCGTTTGAGATGATCAGCAACCACCGCAGTATCATCTTGAGTTTGCTCTAGATTTTGAGGCATATCTCCTTTTGGCGGAGATACGTTGGATTCTTCATGATTGGTGTCACGAAGCTATTCACCGCCCAATTGTTCCTCCACAACAACCTACATAAAGTAAAAAATTAAGAAACACAACATCCATCGATCGAAGCAAAAATATTAACATAAAAAATTAACAAATTCTACAAGTGGTAAAAGATTGAAAATTATGTCAAAACAGGCAGAAGTTAGGTTCACAAAAAGGAAAATTTATCAATAAGTTTTGAAAAATATGTCGGAAGGGGCAAACCTTATGCTTGAAAAAGGGAAAAGTATGCCGGAAGGGGCAAGATTTAAGTTTCAAAAAGTAAAGTTATGCCAGAGTAGGCAGAAAATAACTTTCTAAAAGAGATGAGTATGCCGGAGGAGGCAGAACATGAGTTTGCAAAATAAAATATGAATGTATGCCGGAAGGGGCAAGAGTTAAGTTTCAAAAAGTAAAATTATGGCGGCGTAGGCAGAAATGTAACTTTGCAAAAAAGGTAGTATGCTGGAGTAGGCAGAACATGAGTTTGAAATAAATGGGGGGATTATGCCAGGAGGGGCAAAACTATCATTTGCATAAGCCAAACAAAAAAAGAGCACACAAAGTGTTAACTGCCAGAAAAGTGTGCCAAGCAACTTAGGTTTAGAAAACAACAAAGTATAAATGTAAAATTACCGAAGGCAATTCAGCCTCAACGTTTTCAGTTGCATTTAGAGGTTGAACTTGTTCAACATCTGTCTCCATAGGACATGTCACATTTGCTTGGCCTTCTCCAAAAACATGTTCAAATGCATTGTCCCTATCAGCTGCCACATTTGTAGATTGAGGACCATCCGGAAGCCATTGATTAGGAGAAGCATCTACATCTTGTACTGTCTTGTGTAATTTTCTTCTCTCGTAAAATCGGATTTTACCTACCAACTCTGTCTCATCAAAGGTTCTTTCGCTAGAAACGGCTTGCACATCTTCCATCTGAATTTCTTGATTACTTTCAGCCTCAACATTAGAAAAATCAACACCAAACGAGTTGCCCTCCTCGTCTCCGGTGGCAGTTTCAGCATCCCAAAATGCCTGTTCAATATCAACAATATCTTCAACAACATGAGACTGCACCGATCTTCTTCGTTGCCCAACGGAAGATTGCTCAACATTTTTACGAGACCTGGCTTGTTTAGTTTTCCTTTTAGCAGCAGCACTTTTACGAACAGATCTTGAGCTCTTGCGCCTACCCTTTTCACATGACGAGGAGAATTAACATGTTGACGAACATTTTCAGCATCAGAAGCAGTTTGGGATTCAAAATTTAACCCTGCGTTTTGCAGAGCAGAAATCAGCTAATCCATTCGGGCCTTCTCCTGCTATTGGTTATTCAAAATCCTATCCAATTTAACATCACAAACATTTTCCAGGAACTGTGAAAATAAACAAATACAGCAAAGTGTTAAACTCAAGAAAAAAAAAGAACAAAACTTTTAGAGCAAAAATAGACAGGAATGATGAGAAATACCTCAATGCGACGCTCTAGAGAAGAGCTTTCAGTGGATTTGCCAGCAATATTGGCATCTTCAGATTCGCTTCCATCATCACTTGAATTGTCTGGAGATTCATCAACCACCCTTTACCTCGCTATTGAAATAAAATTCATAAAACAATAAAATAAATAATGACATCAGAACAGAAAAAGAAAAACCACATTAAAAGTTGACACGAAAAGTAAAGGGCAATAAACACCATTACCTTTCCTCTCGTGTACTCTTCAGATACAAGCAATTTCTTGACATCATTGAAATGTGGAGATTTATTACTGACATACGACAACATCAGAGGTTCACAACAATCGCCAATAATTCAACATATTGTCTGCGATGGTCACTGAACCTAGACCAAACCCAAACGCTAAAGCCATAAACAAAACCAACAACACCATAATCAATGGTATGTCTATTTATCCCTTGCTTATATATTGATTTGAAACACCTCAGGAGTTCAGTGAAACACAAAGACCCCCAATTAAACTGCTCAAACAATTCACTGTCCTCTATGTATACAATATGCTGCCACAATACCTTCTTATCAATTCTACCGCCCAATAAAACACGACCAAGAATGTATACCTCTACTAGCATCACCGCATCAAAGTCATCTTCAAAATCTACATTTTCAGCACTCATCACATTCTTCAAATCCCTCATTTCCAAATTCCTTTTACCATCTTCAACACCAAAATATCTTCTCAAAAGACGACTGCCATTGGTTTTGTGATATTTAACATAGAAAGATCTAGGAGGTTCAGTAATTGATAACCCAGTGACTCTCTTAAATGATTGGTCTGTAAATGTCACAAGTTTATCTTGTATATTAAAATGCATTTCATTTGTTTCAGAACACTGAACTTCCGACAACAACATAAAATTCACCAAGATACCCGACATTTTTATATTATGTAATTGCATAAATTTCTCAAAAGGACGATTCTTCAAAATTACCAACTGTTCTTTTGTAAGAAATTTTTCAAAAAATTTAACAAACTTTTCATCCCCTCGCCATACAACACTGATGCGTGTGTCTGTCCACTCTTCCGGAGGAATATAATAATCAGCAACTTGTCCAAATTGACGTCTCATGATTTAGCACACTCACATGAGCAAAAACATAAAATTCAATCAGGAAAAAAAAAAGGAAAAAAAACCTGGTACACAAATACCTGCATAATAGAAGAAAGAACCAAAAACAACACCAAAAACACATAAGATTGCATAAAAATCAAAATTATTAACAAGACAACACCAAAAAACCAAGATACACATAAACAGGAACCGGCATAACTTCAGTTTCAAAAACCAAGAACTCTGCCGGACCCAACATATGTTGCCTCAGACAAACACAGTCTTCATGAAAACACAGGTTACTAAACAAAAAAACACCAAAAATCTTAAACTAAAGTTTATAATCAGGAAAACATATAAACTTTCATAAAAACCAACAGTATTAACAAAAAAAAAACACCAGAAAATCAAAACACATACAAACTAACTTAAATCACGAAATTATGCCGGAATAGGCATAAATTCAGTTTCAAAAAACATAAAATTCAATCAGGAAAAAAAAGGAAAAAAAACACATAAAAAACATTACCAACAAAAATACATTAACACAATGCATTACGAAAAACGTAAAAGAAAAAAAAAACAGAAAACCCTATTCAAATAAAATACAGACACAGACAATTGAAGGGAATAACTTATCAACAAGTAATAAAATAGTAACTAATAACTTACAGATGAAATTGAAACCCCACTAAGAGAAATCAATGAAAAAACAGATAAAGATGATATAGAAACGTGACAAAGAAACTGCCTTCTTCAGCTTTAATGTGAACAAATGAAAATAAAAAGTAAATTACAGGAAGAGCGGGCAAATATATATATTGAACAAAAAAAAAATTAAAACTGCACACGTGCTAACCACGTGACAAAACTTATGTCGAAAGAGGCATAATGTAAGTGTGCTAAGAATAAAAGTTTGCCGTTGTGGGCATAACTGTGTGGCTTTATATAGAAGTTCAAATTAGTCGATTTTAAATTGGAATAACTGTTGAAACGATTGGATTTCAATTGAATGAGGATACAGGGAGTTTTGTAGTTTTTTCTAAAAAAAAACCAAAACAGTTAGTGAAATTTGAATTGAAGTAACTGTTGCAATTATTAACAAAAATACAAAGAGTTTTTCAGTTTTTTTTTTTTTAAAAAGAATTAATACATTTTCAATTGGAAGTAAATGTAGCAATACCTATTAGAGATATTGGGAATAAGAGTCACTTTTGCATTATCTTTTTTTTAGTTCTAGCGAGAAAAAAAAACTGTTACTACGAATTTAGAAGTATGCTGAAAGGGGCAGAACTTCTGTTCCCAACGGGCAAACTTATGCCGGAGGCGGCAAGATTATTTGGCTTGACTTTTGCATATTAAGCTCTTTGAATTTCAATTGGATGAGGATACAACAAGTTTTGCAGTTTTTTTTAAACCAAAAACAGTTACTCAAATTTAAATTGGAGTAACTGTCGCAACTATTGAAAAAAATACAAAGAATTTTTCAGTTTTTCTTTCCATTTTTATTTTTTTTAAAAATAAAACAATTAATACATTAATTGGAAGTAACTGACGCACTTATTCGAGATGTTTTGGAACAAGAGTCACTTTTTAATTATCTTTTTTATTTTTAGGAAAAACAGTTACTTCCATCTTAGAAATATGTCGGAAGGGGCAGAACATCTGTTCGCAAAAATGGCAAAAGTATGCCGATTAAGGAAGACTACAATAGAGCACAGTTTGAAAAAGTGAAACTTCATTATATGTACAGAAATGAAAGACCAATTTACATATACATCATTCGAAAAAAGGGGAAACACAATAACATAACACTTGCCGTAAATAACAACAAAAAAATCAATTCACTTTCCTAACTCTTCTGCAGTACAGTATATATCTTCAGGAAATTTAAGTGCAACTGGATAATCCAGCATCTCTTGTTCCGTGCCAACAACAACAGCATGGACAATAAATTTCTTGAATCTCTATAACACAATATGAACACATCAATTAGACAAAAACACAAAAAATAACAAGAGGGAAAAAGAAGCATCAATAAAAGGGAAACACATACTTTTTCAGCATGGAAGAAATTATCAGTAATAACTTTATAATCAACTTGCTTTGAAGGACCCCAAGACAACATACGAGGGGACTTCAGACCATGAAAACTTGAAAACCCTCGAAAGATAGGGAAAACCTCCAACAGCCACACATTTAAAGCGTAAGAGAAACCACTAATCATATAACGTGTAGATGGCATGCTCTTGAATGTCTTCACACAACCACGAATCGACCGTACCAACCAATTATAACTAAGAGAACCCCAAAGATAAGACATTCGAAGACTGTCATCATCAATTATCTTCATTAGATGACCTTTAACAACACATTTCTCGTTACGACCCAACAAAACCCTCTCCATTATATAGACCTCAGCAAGTCTAACAGGATCACTAGATCTTTCCCAAAAACCACCAGTACGATTACTTGACTTGATCTATAAGAAACTCTTGAGATCACACAACCTTATTCTATCCTGATTTGGAAAATAAAGTCTCAACAATCTATTTGGTCAGCTAGACACAACACTAAAATCGCCAACACAAGAATCCAAACCAGTAATAAGACGGAAAGACTCAGAATCAAATACACACACGCGATCAAATATCTTAAACTTTAACGCACTATCATTACTAGATGAAAGTTGCGATAAGATCAAGCAAAGGAAAATACTATCACTCAAGTGGACATCAACCAAATCCATAAACTGTCCAAACACACCCTTTTTCAACAAGTCCAATTGAGAGACACTCAAAAAGGACAAAATCAAACTCCGAAAATGAAAATCATCACTCCACATGCCACCTCCTTCAACCCAGTGTTCAAACTTAACCAAGGGATGTTCCTCCTATAAAAGAAAAATTAATGTCAACAGAAACCAAGAATTTACATAAGAATAAACCAAAAATGAGAATGAAAATAATTAACATATACCATAATAAAAAATCAGCCCCTAGACTGGTACACAAATACCTGCATAATAGAAGAAAGAACCAAAACACATAAGATTGCATAAAAATCCAACATTATTAACAAAACAACACCAAAAACACATTAGATTGCATAAAAACCAAAATTATTAACAAGACAACACCAAAAAACCAAGACACACATGAATTAACTTAATTCATGAAGTTATGCCGGAACAGGCATAACTTTATGCCGGAACCGGAATAACTTCAGTTTCAAAACCCAAGAACTCTACCGGACCCGGCATATGTTGCCTCAGACAAACACAGTCTTCATGAAAACACAGGTTACTAAACAAAAAAAACACCAAAAATCTTAAACGAAAGTTTATAATCAGGAAAACATATAAACTTTCATAAAAACCAACATTATTAACAAAAAAAACAACAAAAAATCAAAACACATACAAACTAACTTAAATCAAGAAATTATGCCGGAATAGGCATAAATTCAGTTTCAAAAAACAAAAATTCTGCCGGAGCAGGCATATGCCACCTCGCACAAACACATTCTTCACAAAAACCAGATTATTAAACAAAAACAACAACAAACAACATAAAACACCTGTTCACAGGCAAAACTTCAAAGATTCAACAAAGAGAAAACCAAAA
Organism: Lycium barbarum; assembly: GCF_019175385.1. Taxonomy (NCBI): domain Eukaryota; kingdom Viridiplantae; phylum Streptophyta; class Magnoliopsida; order Solanales; family Solanaceae; genus Lycium; species Lycium barbarum. The sequence goes on from NC_083338.1 coordinate 28,358,480, forward strand.
CGCATATCAAAATCAACTAAAACATATTACGACATTCATAATACGACATTCAAAAAACCAAAATATATAGATGGGGAACGAAACTAAAGTTCAAAAAATCATACAGACACTTTAACAAAACACTATAATTTTAAATAAAAAATGATCAATTAAATATAAAAAACGACGAAGATAAAGATATCAATTCAACAAACAACAATTTAACATAAAACGAAATATTGAAACGAGCAAAAGATCCAAATTCGTACCTAAGTTTTAGAACAGATAAGACAGACACAAAACAGAGGAGGAACGAAGAAGCAAAAAAAGAAAAGAAAAGGGCAAATGACGAAATAGAAAGGGTTTTAATGGGTTAGGGGGTTAGGGGTAATTTCGTCAAAAAACTTTCATTAAACAGGCGGCAGGGGCAAAAATTAAAGAAGGCATAAATGAGGGGCAAAATATAAAGACCAACCCAAAAGAAGGGCACTCTGCGCAAAAAAAAGATAATTTTTTTCAGTTAACCATTTGCTCCCTCTGCACCAATTTATGTAATGTGTTGTCCTTTCTAAGCTGGCCCAAAAAATGATTCTTTTCTACTTTTTGAAAAATAATTTAATTTTAAACATCATTTTATCTTTAATGAGATAATTTATAATTATACAAATATTTATGACTTATCTTAAATCATAAATTTGAGCTAAATATTTTTATTTCAAAATTCTGTATCAAGTCAAATCGCATCATACAAAATAATTAAAAAATTGGGCCTTAAAAATTTGGAGGCCTGAAGCCATTGCTTCACTTGCTTGGCCCTTGACAATGGGACTTAATTCTTTGCAGAATCTCCCCTTTTCTTCTCTCCTTTCCCTCGTCTCCCAAGCCTCAATTGAATTTGTTTCTTGTGACACCAACAACATTGATAATTACTCAAACCTGATATAAATTCACTACAGTAATCTTTATTACTTTATTTGTTTAATCTCATCTTAGACCAATAATAATAATAATAATAATAGACACCAGAAGTTTTCTGTATTTTATTCCGCATATAATTTTAAGATCATATGACTAAAAGGACTCTTGGAAGCCATAAGATGTGAACTGATTTTTTTTAAAATAATAACGGGTTTGGGTTTGTGAATTGAGTTCATCCTTTCTTACTTGCGACAAAAGAAGGGTTTTGGTTTCTATATTGCTGATTTTTCTAGGCTTAAGTGGAAATGGAGTGGTTCTATAGATTCAAAATTACTGAATGATAGTCCATGCACAAAATGATAACTACTACTACTTTTCAGCTCAAACTGATCACTCCATCTATGGCCCAGACTATGTTTAACTCTTCCTCAGTCTCTCTTATTCTAGCGGGCCGCTACCAGAATATTTTTTTCTCCTTCTTATGCTAGAATCTAGAACCCAACACTACCATTTGGTTCTCTCTAAACCTGTCAAACGGTTCAACCCGGCCCGGTTCTGGCACCGGTTGGCCCAACCAGCCCGTTGCCGGTTAAAAAACCGGCCATGGCAATCGGTTGCCAGTTAACCAGAGCCGGTTATCCGGTTGAAAATACCCGAACCGTAACCGTCCGGTTATATATATATAGTATTAAATTATAATTATAATATATATAAGTTTCATATATACCTATGCTTATAAGTGTAGTATATGTAATATAGATTCTATACTTTTTATTTTCAAATATATTTTTAACTTAAGTATATTTATATATGTTATGTGTGTGTGTGTCTATATATATATATATATATATATATATATATGTTTAAGTTATATGTATTATATAACATAAATTTATATATTTACTAACAACTTATGAGTATTATAAAATTCAAGATTGTTTTTTTTTAAGTATATAACTTTCTATTTTATAACTTAAGTATATGTATATTATAAGTATATTCTAAGTATATTATTTGTATATATGTTTAAGTTATATGTATTATAACTTAAATTTTATATTTACTAATAACTCATGAGTATTATAAAATTCAAGATTGTATGTTTATAAATATATATAGTTATAACTTTCTATTTTATAATTTAAGTGGATGTATATTATAAGTATATTCTAAGTATATTGTAGGTATATTCCTAACTTAATATAAGTAATATTAACTTGAATACTTGTATGAACACAAGTAAATAGAAGAAAGCTCAATGAGCCATATATTTTATTCATTAATGGATAACATTTATATGCAAGTTCTAATTTTTTTGAACTTGAAAATAATACATGAGTTGCAACTAAGTAGTACAAGAATAAAATCACATTGTTTCAACCATTTGGGTAATGTCCGCCACATCATATTCATCCATTGAGATATCTTTCATGTCTTCAATTTGGTCTCTTTCACTTGCTATTAAAACGTCAATTTCTTGCTGTTCGCCTTCCATCGTCGCTAGACTTTGGTTGCCCCGCTCCGATCTAATCCACTCGAGAATGCATAATAGTACTTGCAAGCTAAATCCAGATAAGAAGTGTTTATGGTCTTCAATTTGTTGTCTTCCTTGGCTAAATGCACTTTCCGAGGCCACAATTGATATTTGAACATCAAAGATGTCCCGAGCCATTCTTGCAAGTACCGGATAATTCGCCTTGTATTTCTTCCACCATGCTAAGATGTCCACTTCGTCGTTCATTTCCACCACCGGCTGCGTCAGATAAAAGTGAAGTTCAAAGTTTGCACTACTGCTAGAAGGAGTATTAGAAATGTTTCTCCATATTCCTAAACTAGACATGCCGCGTTTTTTAGTTTGAGAAGTAGAAGTAGTAGGGCGTGGAGCAACGTACTACAAAAAAAAAGGATAATTTGCGGAGGTTGAAAGTTACAATTCACGGGGGTTTTAGCCTCCTCAAGCAATTAGCGGAGGCTAAAACCCCCCATGAATTGCAGCTTTCAACCTCTACAAATTACCCTTTTTTTTGTAGTGACGGGTGTAGCATTTTCCTCCAACTTAGAATAATGTGTAAAAAAAAATTTTTATGCCCAACATCTACCGCTTTCTCGGCCTCAAATTTAGATGGTTCCTTGGTAGTAATATCTAAATAATGATAAATTTGTCTAACCAACTCAACGGTATAACAAGTTTTAAGACAAGGATTTATAATAGAACCCAGGAAAAATAAGGTTGGGATGGGAAAATAATACTTCTTAAATTTTTCCTTCATACCATGAATAGCCACTTGATAACCCGATTTTTCACTATACTCATATAAAACTCTAGTTATTTCGGCTAAGTATGCTTAAATTCTGATAACCGCGAGTAGAATTGTATAGAAAAAGCAAGAGTAGCATTATATATTTTTTCTAAAAGTGTACTACATTCCACAACATCTTCCCAATCGGAATTACTTAACCACTCACTAATTTCCTCATTGTGATTGTTGTGAGTATTTTGTATGGGAACCTTATATTTATATGTTTGTTGTAACATAATGTAAGTGTAGTTTCACCTAGTATCAACTTCAACTTGAATTTTCTTAGGTATAAGACCAATACTCACACATTGTTGCTTAATATCTCTAATTTTTGCCCTATTGGCATTTCAAAAAAGAAAAGCAACCACATTTCTAACCTTGTGTATAGAATCATCAAATAACTTATGACCATCTTTAACAATCAAGTTTAAAATGTGACAACTACATCTAACATGGAAAATATTTTCTAGTGGAGGGTTTAATTCATTTTTTATAAGGCCAACCGCCTTTGTGTTGTTAGAAGCATTATCTAAAGTAATACAAAGTGTTTTTTTGTAAATGTTAAAAAAGTTCATATTAGTTGTTATTTCATTCGCTAAAAATTTACCGTCGTGACGACCCTTCCCTTCATCATATATAAAAGCTATAATTCTTTTTTGCATCACCTAATTATCATCTATCCAATGACACGTAATAGCAAAAAAATCTAACTTATTAACACTAAGACCAAGATTAGCGGTAAGGAAAACATTACAATTTAAAGAATTAAGTACATGTCGCAAATAAAATCTCTACTTTTTATATAAATCAATAATATCCGATGTACAAGTACTTCTAGGAATACCATCAAACATCGGATTATAACTACATTGCATATAAGTAACAAAACCCGGCCCCGAAGGAAAGGAAAATGATAAAGCATCATAAACTACCATTTTAGCTATCTCTACACGGTCTTTCTTCTTGTTGTAACTAAAAGTTTTTTCGGTATGTGGGTCTATTGTTTTTTGAATACCCCGGTACATGTTTGCGATCCCCAAACATCTACATGTTTTACCGCTAAATGACTCGATAGGGAACTCGTTCCCCCATCCTTATCGTTCCTACACCTAAACACAATTTTTTTATTACATATATTACATGTGACTATTTCTTTCTCCCTATCTTTAGTCATATAATTCCAAACTTTAGAGGTTGGCTTACTAGCGGGTTTTGACTGTGCTTGTGATTGTTGTGCTTGTGTATCTCCTATCAGATATTCCGGTGATTGTGTTTCATCATCATCAACTTGATGAAAGGTTGGGCCAAATCGGTGTTCCATTACTTCGCAATCTAAAATTGGATTATTTTCATTAATGTCATAACCTATATTAGATGTTTCACCCACAAATGTTTCATCCATATTTCCCCTCCCTCTACCACTACTGCTACTACCACTAAAGAAGCCCCGTCTCTTCATAATTAAATAGCAATAAATTAAATTGCAAGCAAATAAATACCTCAATTTTGGCCATTGCCAACGGCCAAAAATGAAAATTGGACCGTTGGGCAACGACCCTTCAACGACTATTTTTTTTTTAAATTTTATTTCACTGGTTAATCGGTTGGCCAACTGGCCGGGCCGGTAGATATTTTTTGAAACCGTAACCGGACCATCAATGACGGTTAACCGTCAACCAGGAACCGGTGATTTGGGTCTAGGTCCGGGACCGGTTGAGCCAGTTCTGGTCACCGGTTCAACCGGCCCGGTTGACAGGTGTCTCTCTATACTCTCTGGATATTTGATCATTTGTTTGCCCCTTGGTAGCAGGTTTTTTAAAGAGAATTCACATCCTGACGAAAAATCAAGACTAGAACTTGAAACGAATTCCATAATGGCAAATTCCAATATAAGTTTGCTTCCGAAAAAAATGGATTTGGTGGTATGAATGACGTGGACACTACATCTCCAATGGAGCTTGATTTTTGGAATAATATGTCAAGTTCTCTGCCAGTAATTTCCCCGTGGCTCATCACAAGCTTGGTTAATGAAGATGTAACATATGATAAGTCAAATTTGGATAATCAATTAAATTTGTGAGTGGGTATAAGATATGTGACTAAGTCTCAATCTTTGGGTCAGAAGCTTGGATGAAGGTGGAGAAACATTGAGTCTTAAGGAATATGCTAGATCATTTACCCAATTTACTAGCATAAAAAATGGACATTTCGTAAGAGAAGCCACAAGGACATTTGGTACAGTGATTAACAACAGTGTGACATTGGTGGAGACATTGATGGACAAGGTAGGTTTTTCATTCTTAATTCTGTTTACCCTGAATTTGGATAATCAATTAAATTTGTGAGTGGGTATAAGATATGTGGCTAAGTCTCAATCTACTTGGTGAAAAGAAGGTATAAATGTAATAAGATATGAAGAAAGCAATGATAATCGGCGACTTGCTATATACTTATATATTTACTAATGTATGAGTGCTACTAGATTGAAGAAGCGCAAGAAATAACACAACGGATATGACCGAAATATGGTATTTGAGAGAGAGAATTTGTATATAAATTGCTATTACAAAGTGTTCTTGATGTGAGGAAGCCAACCCTCTAAAAGGAGGCCAATGCCCCTTATTTATAGTGTTGGCGAATATAAGGGGTGAGCGCCCGGATTCTCGGGGTCACGCCCAACGGATGGGGACATAATAGCACTCACCCGATCTTGCAGCTCGGCCAAGAGCTAGGGGACCAAACGATCCGGAAGCCGCCCTCAACAAATAGCACCGGGCCGCCCTCAACAAATAGCGCCGGGCCAAAAATGTTAGGTTTCGGTGTAAGGACCAAAAGATCAAAATGAATCGTGTCCACCAAGTGTTTGCTACGGCAAAAGTAAGGCCGGACCTTCTGCTATAGGTTTCGGTGTAAGGACCAAACGATCAAAATGAATCGTGTCCATTTAGTACTTGCTACAACAAAAGCAGAAGGAAACAAAATCCTCGTGTATACAAACACTTTGCAATGAAAAATTAACGAAAGTTTGGACAAACAATATCCCAGTCATATTCCTATTAAAAGACTTTACCTCCGTGATAACCGCCGTATTTCGGCACTACTTCATTCACACACACCTTATACCGGGTAATATGGCCGGAATTCGACGAAGGCGACAAGGTCATAACGAACCAAGCCAAAATCGTTAAAAAATTCGAACTAAGGCAGCGAGATCACAACGATCCGAGCCGAAATTTTCTAACCTCCCCAAATGGGGACTGTTACATCAAAATTCAGCCAAGGCTGAGATTCAGGTGCCCGAATGAACACCGGCCCTAAAATATTGCCGAAAAATACCGGCCCTAAGGGAATGCCTATCGTGATTCGGAGGCGTCTGAGTCCACAAAGCATTAGGTAAGTCCTACGGGCACAGTGAGCTAAACGACTACGAGTCAAATTGTCCTTAAAACGGACCAACAATTCGAACGAAAATAATAGTGAACATTCAAACAACGGAACAAGAAAGATGCTTTTTTCATTTATATAAAGGGATGTTTTTACATCGGAAAACCAAAGTCCTACAAAGGAAAAAAATAAAATAAAGATAAAAGCCAAGTACAGGCCCTAATCTACTCGGAGTGGCTGCAACCGGAGCGCTCAGACTCTGTCCGCTCAGAGTCATCGGAGTCGGAACCAAGAGCATCCTTAGCCTCTCCCTCGACCCTTTTAGCCTCGGCAATCAGGGCCGGAAGATCGGTAAGGCCATGCTCGGCTTGCTCGAGAGTAATCCTCCGGGACTTCCACTTCTCGTACTCAGCAACAATAGTAACCTGAGCCTCGGCGGCCTCAACGCTCTTCAGAGCCTCATCCAAATCAGCCTCGGCCTGGGCCAACTTCGCTGCTAGGGCATCCCGAGCCTCCCCAAGAACATTCTGCATTTGGATGGCCGATTGAAGCTTGGCCTGGAGGTTGTCATTTGCATCGGTCGTTTCCTTAAGTTCGTTCTTCAGATCCTCGCACATCCGGGCCCTGCTCTCCGCTTTCTCTTAGAACACCCTAGCACGCTCTTGATACTGGGCACTCTCAGATTCGAGCAGCCGATTTCTCTCGGCCAAGATCGCGGCATCCGACCTCACCGAATCCAGCTCCTTCGGGAGTTGGGAGAAAGTGGATTCAAGCTCACCGAGCCTCGAGGAAATTTGAGCGTTATCCCGGCTAAGGCCGATCTTCTCAGCTTCGAGGATCCGATTGTATTCGTTCATGGCGACCAGTTCACTCCTCAGCTGACGATTCTCGGCCTTCGCTGCATCAAGCTCGGGCCGAAGATTGGAAAGGGCGACTGCTCGGCTCAACTCCTTCTCCTTCTCCTGAAGAAGGTGCAGATACTTCTCCGTTTCCCGGCCCTAGGCATCCAATTGGCCCTTAAGATCAGCCATCTCTTGCTGGGCGCGGACGAAGGCCTCGTTGACAAGCACCACACTCTACAAAATAAAGCAAGTTAAAAACTTGAACGAGACAGGGTTGAAATTCTCAGTAAAGGAGTGCAGAGACGGCTTAAAATCCTACCCGGTTGCCCGCATGCATACCCTCGTTGATGAGGCATTGCCAGGTGACCCCGGTCATCTTTCTCTTGTCCAAATCTGAGACAAGAGGCCTCAGATAACTCGCTATGCCCACCGGACGAGAAAGAAAGTTGCAGTCCTTGGGGACGGTGACCACGACCGATTTTGTTCTCCTCGGTTCCACGCTTGGCACCGGAAAAATACGCACCAAGCTGTCCCTGGCCCCAGATTCGGAGGATCGGCTGGACGACCTCGTGGCCCGAGGGATAGGGAGATGCCCGAATCCCGCAGCTTCGCCGGTAGCGGGAGGGGTGCCCGAGAACATATAGTCAAACTCGTCAGGCCTTGGAGCCGGAGTAGAGTAACTTGGAGCAGCCTTAATATCTTCGGCAAAGCTCGGGGGTTCCGTAGCTGCAGCAGGCTCGTGCTCAGGCGTTAGATCAACGTCAACGGGGACTTCGATCTCCGGGACCGGCTCGGTCCTCTGACCGACTTCAGCAGCGGCCGCCTCCCCGGACCTCCTTGTCCTTTGCACGGGAGCTTCTTCAAAAGAAGTTTCACCTGTAATGTCGACAAAGTCAATCGACCTTAGAGAAGCTGGGGAAAGAATTTCTTCCGCACCTGTTTGTGAGACCGGAACCACAAGTCTTTCAGCAGCAAAAGGAAGGGGTGAAATGGCAACAGCCTCCTCCGGGATCAGAGCCACGGGAGAATTGGCGTCAACTCTCCGAATAATAATATCGGGATCTGCTTCATCCCGGGAGGTCCGGGCGACGCTCCTCGCCCTCTTCTTCGCCTTTTTCCCTCTCTCCGAGGGCCTCTTCCTTTTGGCAGCAGCAGCAGCAGTAAGGGCACGGGACGCACCCACTGAATCGAACTCAGGTGCCGGCGTTGTGGGTTCGGCGCCTGACTCCAGTCTTGGATCCACAGAGCCCTTGGGCAAACATGAAAGCCGAAGAGACAATGAGTACGTATAGTGAAAGATGCAGTGAACACGGGTAAAAGCAAAGTACTACCGTGGTTTTGGGCGACCCATCGGCCGCGTGACAGGTGGGCCCATGTTTGGTTGTCGTGGGCATGCTGGCTGAGGAGTGCCGTGACCCATTCATTCAGGTTACGGACGACCGGAGGAATGTACCCGTTGGCTAATAAAAATAAGAAAAGCAGTGAGAAAATAGGACCGAAGAGTGACAAAACATACAAAGGCAATAACTCGAAGTTCAGGCTTACGCTTGTTGTTCCACTTTTCTGGAAAGGGCATGAAATCATCCGGAATTATGTCCGAGGTCCGCACCCGGACGAACCGCTCCAACCAGCCTCGGTCTCTGTCTTCATCCATCTTCGAGAAAAAGGGATTCCGACTGCGTTTTGATAGTTTTATTACGCCGCCCCGAAACAGCCTCGAGGAATATAGGCGTATCAAGTGGGCCAACGTGAGCTCTTTCTCGCCGTTATTGGCCAGTAGCCGGAGGCACGCCACGACCCTCCAAACGATCGGGCCGATTTGGGCCAAGGTCACGCCATAAGTCCGACACATGTCTAAGATGACCGGGTCGATCGGAGGGTCGAGTTTGAGAGTGAAGGGGTAAGTGTAAACGTACCAAAAGCCTTTCCGGTGGTCGGTGACCGATTCGTCTGGCCCAGGGGCGAAGACTTGAACCGAACGTGTATGCCACCCGCAGTCAGCGCGGACCAGATCGAGCCTATCCTCGGTAATGGAGGAGGGGTATCGCCTCACGTCATACCCCCTATCAGACACCGACGAAGGTTTCTCCACCTCGAGGTCTTTGTTGAAGTTGGGTTTGGCCGGTATGATATCCGAGGCTGTAGGATCGAAGGAGCTCTTTGTTTTAGCCGGAGATACGGGCTCGGTTCCTGGGGATGAAACCGAGGGAATGTCATGGGAGGTGGTTTCAGACATTTGGAAGTAAGAAAAGAAGAAATTGACTTGGTTCGAAAGAAGAGTTAAAGAAAACAAAGGGGAATAAAGGAACAGGCAATATGGGGGAAGACAGAAGTTGAGAAGCAACAATAAACGATAACAGACTGGTGTGAGAATGGGGAAAAGCTGCCTCCTTTCGCGTAGAGTAAACGATGAATCAACAGCTAATTTGGAATAAAAGATGAACAGCTGTGCTGAAGATGAAGAAACGCAGCAAAGAGTGAAGATGAAGAAGGAGTGGGTCGTGAAAGTGTTAAAATGGAGAGGTAAAAGAGGTTTATATAGGTAAGGGCTGTGACGGTTACGGTTTCCAAGCCAACCGAGGAGCGCCACGTGCCCCATAATTAATGAGGAATGACCTGAAACGACGTGCGTGCGGCGTTGACAGAGCAGGCCAACCGGGACAAGACACGTGGCCGATGGCAGAAGAACGTGGGGCATCAGTTCCCGCCAAAAACGAAACGATTACTACGGGCAAATGGGATCACCGGTTTCTTGATTCATCCACTTCCCGTCACTCCGGTAAAACTTCGGTCCGGAAGTGCGAGGACTATCTGTATACGGTAAAAACCGGGCATATGTCAAACCGGTGAGGCCGGAGGCCGAGACAAAGGAGAGATGAGAATGTGCATAAATGCTTCCATTCTGAACCAGGGAAACGCTTGGACCGGAGCAAAGGAAAAGCGTGATTTGGTTCGGTTCTTCCGTGACCGGTTGTTCGAGGCAGTATGTCCGTTTGGTCGTGTCCGGTGGTCCGGGAGATCCGTTGCGCTGCTGCCACGCGTCGATAGCGTCCTGCTGTGTTCAACTGCCAATCGTACGGGTGTCAGACCGTATGGTCTACCTAATCCAACCTAATCCAACTCAAAATTTTTTCTTTATTTTATTATTTCTTATGTTGTATGAAGCCCATGGGGCAACACTATAAATAAGGGGCATTGGTCTCCTTTTAGAGGGTTGGCTTCCTCACATCAAGAACACTTTGTAATAGCAATTTATATACAAAATCTCTCTCTCAAATACCAGATTTCGGTCATATCCGTTGTGTTATTTCTTGCGCTTCTTCAATCTAGTGGCACTCATACATTAGTAAATATATAAGTATATAGCAAGTCGCCGATTATCATTGCTTTCTTCATATCTTATTACATTTATACCTTCTTTTCACCAAGTAGATTGAGACTTAACCACATATCTTATACCCACTCACAAATTTAATTGATTATCCAAATTCGGAGTAAACAAATTCAATGCTTTTCTCCTCGTTAAATTTGTTAAGAACTTTCAAATGCTTACCACTTACCCCTTATTTGATGTGCATAATTATTGCTTCATTTTTGTTTTTATGTTTACTTCTACTCGTGCTTTTACTATGTTTGTCATATTTCATTCCTTTTTTGCTTTAGGGGTGCTGCAATTAGTTGCTGCATGTTTTTGAATCAATTAAAGTTAAACTTTCAAGTCAATAAAACAAGTATGTGTTGGCCAATCATTTCTATTTCTTCCTATGTGTTGTGCTATTTTATATGCAGAGCCGATGGGTGGAAATGTTTTCATGCTTTGTCAGGAAAACCTCTATTATTGATGTGATTTCCAGTGGCAAAGGTGGACGCAAGAGCGGTACTCTTTTATTGGTATTTCTTCTTACTCATTATTTTTTGGAGTCACATATCTTTTTTATTATATTATTACTGTACTAAGAATTTGAAAGTATTGATTTTCATATTCAAACTGAACTCCAAATTATTTCTGATCTGGTCCCTGTCCTTGAAATAAAATTTCTCCGTTTCTGCCAATCACTTTCTGAAGGTATTTGGGTTGTCGTGGATGTGTCTATTGACACAATCCAAGAAGGTTCACCTGAATGGAAATTTGGAAATTGCAGGAGGCTCCCTTCTGGTTGTATTGTGCAAGATATGCCTAATGGTTATTCCAACATATTTCAACATTAATTATCTTCCCATTTTGTATCCCATGCCGGCCTCCACAATTTTCTGAAATTTAATGAGCTAGATTGCTCATCTTGCATTAATTTTCTTCTTGTTGATTTATTTTTAATTTAATCATTCTAATTTAATTATTCTAAGTAACGTATATCTAGTCATTGTAGCGTTTTCCCCTTCTTTTTGGGTAGATATTGCCGGTTCATCCTATATTTAGGTTTGTGCAGTGTTGATTTTCTTGAAATTTGCTTCTAATTTTCGATTTTCCTTGGCAGCTTCTGAGATAGAATCAATAGGGTGCTTTGAAAGTTGTATCCTAATAATCTGAACCTTAATTAGTATTTTTTCGGGAAAGGCATAAACTCTCTTCCACCACAACCACCCCCCCCCCCCTCTCAAATTATAGTCTGATTTTCAATTACACACTTTATCTTTGTGGGATTCTATTACCCTTTTAACTATCTCATCATGGAATTATTATCCTCTTAAAATGCTATAACCATATATGTGAAGACTAGTGAACTACATGTCCTTGTCACATATATTTCCTATTTAAATACTTTTTCACTTTTTTACATCTTCTTCTTCCATTTTTTTCTCTACCTTTTCACCATTAAAATTAAATTTTAAAGTTTAATATTCTTTTGCAGAAACCAATTTTTTAAGAATTAAAAAAAAATTAATCAAATCTCTTCTTCCTCTAATTTGTCTTCTTGATTATCATACTATGTTCAGATTCTAAACTTTTTTGCTACTGATTTTATTTGAAAAAAATTCAATAAAACAGAATCCATTTTTTTCACCAAGATCTCGTTCTTCACATTTCCAATTTTGAATCCAAAATTCTGGATGGGTTTTAAGGTTCTAATTGCTACAAGACTGAATCTGAGTATTTTTCTAACTGAAAATCGAATGGAAGACAAAATTTATGTATCACATTATCTTGAACCCACCATTGATAAATTGAACTCGCTTGGTTGGAGAAGCGAGGGAGGAGTTTTTTTTTTTTTTTTTTTTTTTATTTCTATAGAGAAATGGGGTAGATGTAATTGCAATAATTTAATTAATCAAGGATAATTAATTATAAAGTATCCAATTAAAAGAATACAATCTACATATTAATCAACTTTTAAGTTAATTTTCGGTTCTCACATGTTTCCAAGAGAGTGAACATACTCTCTATGCCACCTCAGCACTTAAGGAGGTAATAATTCCAGTTCGAAATAGTTCAGGGGGTAATAGAATCTCGGCAACGATAAAGTGTGTAACTGAAATTTCGACTATAGTTCAGGGGGAATTTATGCCTTTTCCCTATTTTATCTGCGGCAAAGGCTCAAATATGCCCCTGAACTATACGAAATTGTACACATTTGCCCGTCGTTAAAAGGTTGGTGCAAAGATGCCCCTAACATTTTTTTTTTGTTATATATGCCCTTGAGTTAACGCAAAATTTTGGAGGGCATATTTGTTCAGTTCGCATAGTATAGGAGCATATTTGAGCCTATGAAATTCCTGAATATTGCGGCACAAATAGTTCTCAGATTTTTTTGTAGTGCACTTTATGCTAGCCAATAATTTATTGCAACTGCATTTTGAAACTCCACACTTATCGTACAACCCCTCACTTTTCTCTCTTATTCTTTCACTTGTTTATGAAATGTCGGAAGCTTCGAGTTCTTCAAATAGCTATGGAAGGGTTTGTGGATGTGGAGTTGTGGAAGGGTTTGTGGACGTGGAGTTACTGCATTCCATCTCACTTATGAACTTCAAATAATTCTACTAAATCTCGGTTATGCGTGAAATTTACGAAAGAGTCAAACCACATTGAATGTTATGTAAGAAACTGTATAAATGCTTAAGATGTGATACTCTTTCTATTATTATTATCAAAATTTTGAGCACCGCGGGAGACATTTTTTCATATGTCATAAGTCTAATATAAGTTATCTCTTTTTTTATGTTTATGTTTTATTGCGGTAATTGTTGCATCCATTATTGTGTAGATATTGGGACTGAGAAGACAAAAAATATCCAGAAAGAACAACAAATTGAAAAATAAAAATGGTATTATCATTAGTAAAAAAAATCTTTTGAAAATGATGCTCTTGTTGTGAAAACAGTCTTTAAAAGATGTTTGTAATTGCATCTGCTCTTTTAGTTGTATAATTTTGATGCAATACAATGGTGCATGGATTGTAATTACAAATGTTTTTTTTATGTTTTGGAATGCAATGATATTTTGTGCCATAATATTCAGGAATTTCAAAGGCTTAAATATGCCCCTATACTATGAGAACTAAACAAATATGCCCTCTAATATTTTCCGTTAACTAAAGGGCATATATAGCAAAAAAAAAAACGTTAGGGGCATCTTTGCACCAACATTTTAACGACGGAAAAATGTGTGCAATTTCGTATAGTTCAGGGGCATATTTGAGCCTTCACCGTTTTATCTGTGAAGATGCTTCCGCAGTTCATAATATTACACTGTCATCTAATTTCAGAGCTTCATTTTTTTGTGTTTTCTTGATTAGTCTACTTTCAAGTAGAAATGAGTTCATCGAGTGTATTTTGGATCTTAAGTTCATACATTTATGATCTTTGTACGAAGGTAAAGCCTTTGTATTTGTTACACCCCGAACTTTCAGTGTTACACTCCGTACCTCGGAGAAGCACTGGTTAAATTTGAATGTAAGTATGTCAAGTTATGGCTAGGTAAAACAACTTTGGAGTATGAGGAACGAGGCATTATTAAGTATATTGTTTAAGTAAAGGATGATTATGATCTCGTAAGTCGTAATCGGAAAAGATTATTTTGAAACACAAGAACATGGCCATTATCATGTATAATAAATTATAAATATCATGTATGGAGAGTTTCGGAAGATTTCGAGATCAAGCAAATTGAAGAAAATAAGTTTGACGAAAATTTGAGAAGTGCCGGCAGATTTTTTAGTCAACTTTGTAGGGGCATATCTCCTAGTATATTAGGAGTTTTAAGGTGTTTCAAAAGCCTAAAATGAAGTTCGCCGAGTCTAGTTTCTAATGCAACAAACCGCTCGTCCATATGACATAGGAGTAGAGAATTATGGCCGTTACAAACTGAGCTGACAAAGCAGAAACAGGGCTGCTACAATATTGCTACAGTACTTCTACAACACTGCCGACTTAGCCACTATAAAAGGGGTTAAAATCCCATTTTTCTTCATAAAAAATTCTCCAAAATGTTCCAGAAAATTCAGCAACAAAAGGGTTCTTAAATCTCACATAGAAGTGAGGATCTTGAGCAAAATTCAAGCTACGGAATACTAATCGAAGTCCGGACAATGTGTAGACGCGATTATGATTTCATTTTTGTGTTGGAGTAGCTTGGGAACAAGTAAATATTAAAGATCTTGTTACTTTAGTAAATACAAGGTATGAATCATTGAATTTCTTTCTTTGTCAACATTGATTAAGGAATATTTACAAGAATAAAAGTTATAGTTTGTTGTGTTGATGTGTTGGCTTATGGATTGAGGTTTGAAGAGAATTTTGGATGAAAATACATATATTTATATTGTAGAATGTTTAGGATATTGTTGTTGATGTTGTTGGTTGTTTAATTGGAATTTCGGGCTAGGCATATAAACAGGGGAGATGCTGCCCGAATTTCGACAGAATCTAAAAGGATTTTAATTAAGGGCTTAAGACAAGCGTATGATGATGATCCTAACAATAGTATGAATGGTTGTATATGTAGATTACGAGGCTACGAATGATCTTAAGTGAATTGCAAGACAGGAAGTAAGTTGGAA
Source organism: Lycium barbarum (assembly GCF_019175385.1). Classification (NCBI taxonomy): domain Eukaryota; kingdom Viridiplantae; phylum Streptophyta; class Magnoliopsida; order Solanales; family Solanaceae; genus Lycium; species Lycium barbarum. The sequence goes on from NC_083338.1 coordinate 28,373,900, forward strand.
GTCGAGAAATTGTCTTCCAGGCATGTTAAGGCTAGTCCCTTTCTTTCTAAAGGCATGATCCTTTCGTTATAAACCTTTGTGTCATACCCATAATATCACTGGTTTCACAAATGCTAGAAGTCCACAAATTTCGTGATCCTTATGATGTTATTGAGCTTCTAAAGGCATGATTCTTTTCCTATCAAACCATGCATGAATTCCATGAAAATCCTCATTTCCAAGAATGTTAGAGATTCATGACTCTTAAAGTTTTTATGATGCTAAAGATGAATAATTTTTTTATGATAACCATGATGATGATTATGAGGGATTTATTTATCCAAGCTCCAAGGCATACGGATTTCATGTTATTATGAGATGATTTTTATTCATAGAGATTTCCATATACATGAGCTTTATATTATTATGAGGTGATTGAGCTTACTTTGCAATTTCTTAATTTCCTTCACTGTTGGTAATCTCACCTCATGACCCTTGTTCCTTCAAGGTGGGATAAACGAAGATAATTGATCCGTAATATAATCGAAGGCTACCTGTCACGACCCAACCCCGTAGGCCATGACTAGTGCCCGAACTGGACACTCGTATACACCCCTGTTAGCTATATGATCAATACACAACCAAACTTAATATGGAACCCATAGGACCAACACATAGTCTCAGAAATGTCACACAAATATATATATGTTAAGCAACCTGTCTCCTGAGGAGTCACTACTATCAACAGATAACACAGTATATAAGCCGGCAAGGCTATCATAGCATGTGGGGACGTCCCAACTATATATATACGCAAGCCGGCAAGACGCCCACTACACACAACGTCCCAAAACATATATTTATATATACGCAAGCCGACGAGGCTGCCACTACGAGTGGGAACGTCCCAAAACATAAGTCATACTAACACAGCTGGACAACATATATACATATAACCCACACACATACGTCTACAGACCTCTAAGAGTAACAACCGTAACATATGACGGGACAGGGCCCCGCCGTACCCCTGGGTCAACACATATATATACAACAAAAGGATCTATACCAGAATCTAGGCTCCGGGACAAAGGAGCACTCCAAGATAGCTGAATAGATATCCTAAGCTAGCGGATCACCAAAGCGAGCGTCTGCACCTGCGGGCATGAAACGTAGCCCCCCGAAGAAAAGGGGTCAGTAAGAGATATGTACTGAGTATATAAAGCATGAAATACAACAAGAAAGATCATAACTGAAGTAGAGATTCCAGGAGATAAGTGTAATAATCAAGAAGTCACTGTACCTGTACCTTACGAAACAAAATCATGCATATCATTATCATGTACCATACCCAGCCCATTATGGGACTCGGTGTCATAGTCATATCATCATATACATATTCCGTACCCGGCCCTCTAGTAAGGGACTCGGTGAATAAAGTTGTGTACACGTATACCGTACCCGGCCCATCATGGGACTCGGTGCCATAATCATATATCATATCATCATATCATCATATACAGTACCCGACCCTTTAGTAAGGGACTCGGTGAATAATACAGTGACACTGTGCACGATAACATACCCGGCCCGGGACTCGGTGAAAGGTGTAACAACAGTATGCACGAGCGGAGTAGTGAGTAACCATATGCATATAAATCATCTTTTGAGATTCAATAGATAAGTAGACTAATCAACGCTCGAGTTCAGGATGATAGTCATATTCAGTGCTCTTTGAATATCATGATGAACTATATCAAATAAAGTCTCAGGGATCATAGACAGGTATCAAATCAATACGAGACAACTTATGAAAGTTAAGGACATTAGTCATTATAGAGCCTTTAGGAATAGAAACATATACATACGATTATACTATCCAACATATAGAAAGCTCGAGAGCAGTAGCTTAACTACTTTAAAAGCTCTAACATCAAGAAATGAATAAGAATCATGAATCATATTCGGAACTTATGAATGGAATTACCCCAAAGCTCATGTCATTCATCACTTACGTCTAGGACATGCCAAAAGAAAGAAGGGATAGGCTTTACATACCTTTAGCGTTTATTTACCGCACAACACGTAAACGCTGCCCAATAGTATCTCAACCTATATTAAGACGTCAAGAACTACGGTTAAGCTACGGGGAGATTCAAAACGTATTCTAACGTTAGTAACTCCATCCTAGATATTTAGACGACGTTTTCCTTATATTCAAACCAACTACATACAACCAAGCCAACATCAGTAATCATACATTCAAGTACCAACCCGAGACTATTCAAACAAGACTCGAGAATACTCCGGACAGCCCGTGCAACATTCCAAAACAGCCCAACCAACATACAATACAACATGCAATTTTCCAAGCTCAACAAGAACAACAACAACACATTAGACAGCTCCTAACTAGTAACTTAAGGATGCCCGACAACTTCACGAATGTCTACATACATGCCAAACAAACCCTTTAAGTTTATTATACATTCCTTAACACATTCTTTTCATCCAAATTCATGAACTATACCAACCACCACACGTTGACAACATTATTCACTTAAATACAAGAAACTATGCTAACACCATATTAACTTCTACAACAGCCCACAAACGATTACAACTCCAACTTGAGCCATTAAATACCTTTATTCTCATCACAAAATCCATAACAACAACAACCAAATACTAAGTAAAATTTGTTCACCATTTCTACACAAAACAGCCCCTAAACGGCTTCAACACCAACATACATAGTTCCATGAATTTCATCCATATCTACAAACTACAACATGTTCAAACCACCCTTAATATATGTAAAAGAAGATTAAACCTTACCTTAACACTTGACTTCTCAACTTGGATAGAATTTGTGCATTGAATTAATACTTGTTCTTGCTGCCCTAATGACCACTTTCACGTCACAATCTGCCCTTCCAATTTGGTTAGAACACCTTGAAAAATCAGTTTGGATCAAGGCTATAAGCTTGCAAAAATTTAGCCATGGCCGAGAGCCATTCCCTCTCTATCTCTAAGTTTTAATGTTGAAAATGTGAAAATGAATTAGGCTAGTCTACATTAGTCATCAAATGACTATTTATAGGAGACTTGTGGGCTGGACACGTGGCCCACCCAAAGCTTGAGCCAATTAAACTTGGCCATGCCACGGGTGGGGCCCACACGGCCACTAATGCCTAATTAATGAATAATTAACTCTTAATCCCCACTTAATAATCTAATCATAGTTAATTAATCTCTAATCTCCATTACTATTTCCATACCAATTAGAATTTATAAGCGACTCGTGTATTAATAAAAATCGGAGGTTAAAAGTCTCTACCTCGTATCCCTAAAATAGTCTTGTCCTTAACTTATCGCGATTAGCTTAAAATATCCCGATGTACAAAAATACGGGATATAACGCTACCGACCTTACGTCACTCCGATATAGTTGTGGCTTTTGATTGGGCTCTTATGCATGCTTTATATATGTATGTATTTTCTCACACCGCGCCGTGCTATAGTCGGCCGGGCATGGCACGTAGATGTGCACACCACTGCAGTGGGCATGTTATGATATTTCCCCGGACGCGGGCTAATGATGATAACACCGAGCCTTAACGGCCGGGCATGATACTATATATATGACACCGAGCCTTAATGGTCGGGCATGGTATAATGTATATGTATAGAAATGTTATTTTAAAAAGGCTAAGCATGAATGACATCCGCCTTATGAGGCATTCAGATGTACAGGTTATCTCTCTTATTCCATGTTACCTTTCATATCTATATTATGTTGTTATTCATGCCTTACATACTTAGTACATTATTCGTACTGACGTCCCTTCTTGTGGACGCTGCGCTCATGCCCGCAGGTAGGAAGGGAGACGGATCAGACCCATAGGACTTCTATCAGCGGATTCTCAGGAGCACTCCACTTTCTTCGGAGCTGCAGTCTACTTGGTATTGTCCTTATGATCATTTGTATTCCATGTAGAGGCTCGTAGATGTGTGTGTACAGTTAGATGTTTTATAGCTCTACCGGTTCATAATGTTGTATAATATATCTATAATAGTGGCCTTGTCGGCCTTATTGTGAGCTCTTGGTGCTTTACTATTAGCCTTGCCGACTTTATAATATACGTTATGTTGTGGCGATCTTGTCGGTTCGCATATGTACATATGTGCTGAACGAGCAGATATTCATATTTTGGGCCTTTTCTGCGTGCAGGTGTTCTTGAGTTATAGTTTATAATATTCAAAGTAACGGATAAGTCAGGTGGTTCCCGGCCTACCGGCCGGAGCCCGTCATACTCCTGGTAGGGGTGTGACAAATTGGTATCAGAGCAGTTCGTCCTAGGGAATGTCTACGAGCCGTGTCCGGTAGAGTCTTGTTTATGGGTGTGAAGTGCGCCACACTTATAAACAAGAAGCTGCAGGGCATTTAGGAACCATTGACCTTTCTTTCTTATCCTAGATCGTGCCATAGAGCTAAATCATAGGATATGATGTCCCTGCTTTTAACCCCAAATAATTTGATCACGGATAAGCAGTTTATTATGCCACTACGAGGTAATTGCTGAGAATTGAAGTTGTTCATTCGAAAGGTATGTTTCCTGTTTTATTAATATGGATAGACGTTGCTATAAGAACTTGAGCAAGATACTATGGGTATTTGTGATTGCTTTGTGGGGCATTGGATGTGTTTTCTGAGCTGTGTGCAGGAATGAGGTAGTATGAATTATAGAGGAAACTCTGTCGAAATTTTTGCAAATTGAATTGCTTGCATGTCTATAGAGAAAGAGTAAAGGGAAAATGTGACTATCAACCGTTTGGTAAGTCATGATTGAAGGAACAATTATGGGACGCTTTCAAAGAGAAGTTTTAGAATGATCTTAATTTAATTTAAGGGAGGAATCCTGGAGGGAAAAATGATTAGTAGTTAAGAAACTGGGATGAGTTGCATCCGAGATTTCGATGGATTGGGACCTATTGGAAACATAAAGAAAGTTGACATCAGGAACTCAAATACAATATTACGATTTATAAATTAGATTGGTTAGTAAGTGATAACAAAGAGATATTGATATGGGAAGGAAGTTAACGAGTACGGGAAAGTTTCACCCTAGATGGGTTTGTATTATATATATATATATATATATATATATATATATATATATACGAGATCAAGATGGGTTTGTATTCATAGCGGAATGTTCTGGAAACCTCCAGGTAGATATTATTAAGTGGCAAATGGGAAAGAGCACTTTAAGAGCGAAGGAAATCAAGGAGGACCTTCAGGACAGAAGTACGAGAAAATGCGGTTATAAATTAATTAAAGGAAGATATGTGATCGGTGACGATAAGAGGAAGCTTAATAAATTAGTAAGGTTGGCCAAAGGTAGACAGTGATGGCATATGATAGTGGATTTGGAATAGAGATGCGATTATAAAGGAAACAAGACGAATATACGAGAAATAAACACACATACGAGCAAGCTATGCTATCGTAAAGGGAAATAAGAAATGAACGAAGGAAGAAAGAAAAGGGCGTATTTTACTAAAATTTCATGATGAGAACAAGAATCGGCGGGACATTAGAAGGACTATGACGCATGATTATGATACAAACAATTAGTTAAGAGAAACCATGGGACACTATGAGCTAAATTAAGAAAAGGACGAATCGCGAGAATATGAGAGAAAGTATCGACTTTTACTGGTATGATATAAACCCAACTCGGAATCGAGAACCAAGTGTCACGACCCAGCCCCGTGGGCCGCGACTGAATGAAATGAGGCCAATTTCAACCTCAGATTTCGAGAGGCTGAGTCATATCTAAGGCTCGCGACCGAGCCCATTACGTTTAGAACATGCCTAAGAATGAAGGGAGAACTTTACATACCTTAGTCGTGCCTTACGCTCGTCCAATCTCAATTCCCGTTTCGTCCAACAACTGCAAATGGTCACATTTACCAGTTACTATTCATGAGACTTAAAATTTCAATCTTAACCAATGCTTGCCTACCGAAATTTCGGCAGCACTTCCCCTATAAATGCGACACCCCGAGAATACAACTCGGCTCAGAATAGCAACAACCAACCCAACAACAATACCAACAACAACTACAAAACACAATAAGGCATAACTTGTCCTCTTTCCAACATAGTGTAATAACTCTCATTTCCAATCTCACATTTCCAACCCAATCTCAATATTTTCATATTCACTACTAATCAAGATCATTACAATGTCATTTGGAAGCATTTCATATCATTTCTACAATATATACACGAGATATACACAAGACATACAAAACATGCAAACTTTCCATCAAAGCCATAATTTATCCAATTCTCCTAATCTTTAACATACAAGTTCATAACACATTTCCATCTTCCAAGTTCATCAACATTAATCATAATTTGCACCTTAACCACTTCATTTTCTTAATTTAATAAGATCATACTAAAACGACATACTTTCCGACAACAACTTAACAAAAAATTCTTCATGTTAACTTAACCCATTATTCTTCCATCTACTTCACAAAGCCATAACAACACAATTAACATATCAAACAAAATTAATTCATTTTCATCTCAACTCCATGCCACACGGCCAACACCTACTTTCTCCAAGTTCCATTAAATTCATTCAACTTTCATTTCCAATGTGAATTACACCATATCCACAACTAGAATACAACATAAAAATTTAACTCATCACACTTATACATTAACATACACACACGGCCACAACACAACACACACCACACGGCTTGCACTTGCATGCAACACTTTCATAATTCTCATGTACTCTACATATGCTACAACATATATATAATTCCTCCAACATAACAAGTACAAATCTTACCTTTTCCAATTTTTTTTCCACTTGCCAAAGGAAGCACTTCCTTGCCTTAAACATTATACCAACTTGAAGAGCACCTTGAACTTACTATGAATTCAAGAAGAACCAAGTTTTTTAATCAAAGACCAAGCTCCAAGAATTTTTCTTCTTCTTATTCTTCTTCTTCTTCTTCTTCTTTTTTTCTTTTCTTTCTCTCTAGGGCCGAATGGCTCTTTTTTTTTTTCTTGATTTTTCCTTTGTTTTCTTGAAACTTCTAAGGCTTAAGCTCCCTTATATAATTAATCATGTGATTAATTATCATGGGTTTGGGCCAAGGCCACCATGTGGCCGGCCACCCCCCCTCAATTTGGGCCTAAATGCTTCATTTTATTTTTTTGAGCCCAATTGGTCCAAATTCCCGAAACAAATTTCCGAAATTCCAATTTTTTTCCCTTGGCCTTCTCCAACACTTCCACACCAATATTTTTCATGAACAACATACATATATAAGTTCAAATCCACATATGACCTTATTCCTCACAAATCGTAATTATTTCGAGTTTTCCGAATATGCAAAAATACGGGGTATAACACCAAGAGTAAGAGGAATCTCAAGGGTACTGGGGAAAGGATGTCTATGAGTACTTATAAGTTGATGGAAATGCGATGACAGTATGATTAATGATATATTCTCGATATATAGGCTCGGGTGAAGGGCAAGCTTCGATGTAAGGAACTCTTTAAGTGGTGGCTTGACGGATAAGGTATGTAAGGTGTTCGTTTCCTTCTTTCTTTGGCACGAACCCAACTAGAACATGAACATGAGCATTTCATAACAACTTCACTCCATTCCTATGCTATGTATTTCAGATCTTAATGCCTTACTTATTTGATTGATTCTTACCATATTATCATGTTTATCATTATTAAGCTAATTCCTTGGTTTTGATACGAGCTCCATAATTCATTCGGAGGTTATGACCTTATGTCACTCTGAAAGGCCAAGATAAGATCATTGACTTCTCATCCAAAATCAGCTCCAGGACCAGGCTTTCCTTCCGCATCGCTGAAGGAAAGCGGAAGGCCTCAGAACTTTTCGCTTTTCGTCCGCATCGCGGAAGGTCTCAGGACATTGCGCTTTCCGTCCGCATCGCGGAAGGAAAGCGGAATCCTGCACAGTTTTTTTCTTTTTTCGGCCCAGACCAATAATGGTATATACGTATGAACAAATGTAATGCACTATTTTACGGCTGAAGGAGCATGGTATAGTCGGGCATTCTATAAGGAGCCTAACGAATTCCGATGTCACTATTGATTCATTAATCTAGGGGACTATTAGGCATAAAGGAAGGAAGTGGTTTGAGTTGTGTCCAATCTGTATGGATGACTTGATACAAGAATCCAGTTAGCAAAAGAGAAATAAGTTAAACCAGGTGATAAAAGTAACTCCGACATTACATGGACTAGAAGAGTTGAAGGATCGCTAGGATCGGCCAATTGACTACCAAAGACGGTCAATACTCGAATGTTACTGGTATATGAGGACATTCTTAGACGAATTAGAATATTTCCAAGTACAGAGGAAGGAAATGTACTAGCTTAAAGGAGCCGAAATTCGAGATGAACTAATATAGCAAGGATGTGCTAAAGAAAAGTGGAAATGGACTAAATGCAAGTATATTATGAGACAGACAGGGGAAATGAGGCATGACAAGATAATGAAGGTTTAGCAAATCAAAGGAAATAAGTTTTGTCAATGCAATACGTTGTTTCCCGGGCTATGATTCAAATCACTCGTACCAGAGAAATTTTTGTTACAAGTAAATATGGAGCAGACGTATCCCAAAAAGGTAACGGAGGAAGTGATAAGGCCTACAAGTGATCAAGGATAAGTATCAGGGACAGACAAGATTACTAAAGAAAAATCGCAGTGTTGGAAGAGATGAGAGTTTTAAAAGAGGAATATTTATAGGAATTTCAATGATCGTCAAAAGAAAGAAAGACAGTATGCCTATGGATAGCATGACAACAGTAGTACCTGAGACTAGAAAATATCTCCTGGGTCGTGAAATCATAAGTAACCGTTTATATTAAATCATGAGAGTATATGTCACAGGACCATATAAATAATCGTCCTGATGAAATGGCTAGTAAAATGGTGTGGGGACGATGATAAATATTTGAAGAAGAATGGAAGCTCGTTAAATCCCAATTAGCCGCTAGTATAGGAGAGCCAAGGACTTAAGGAGGGAAGAACACTCGTATTGAAAGGAAGTTGCGATTAAGTAAGATTTTATTTTAGTCTCCTGCTTATGAGTTATGTTGTAATGATGTTAAGATTTGAGGAGAGGAAATTGGAGGAAGGATTCAACCATGGATTTGAAGATATTTTGAATAGTAGATTAGCTGGAGATATGATCATTAGTATGTTGCAAGTATAATCTTGTGTTAGGGGATAACAACGATGATAAGAAAATATTGTATACAAGTGTATAAGGAATGGTGCTGAGGATTGTTGTATGGGTCGAATGGAGTCCCATTTGAATATAGATATCTTGTCTATGTATTTTTGACGCATTGGATGAGTAATATGAGGTAAAGCAGTTAATGAGAATAATAAGTCCTTGGCAAGGAAATGCTATTACTGGCCATCTGGGCGCTACCATAGGTGGAACTATGATGACATTGCAAGGAATTAAAGAGTTTGACAAAAGCATTAAAAAGGAGATGGAATGATATGTATATAAAATCGATTAATACTAAGAGCATAATCTAAAGTAGCACTAGAAAAGCAAGCAAGGAAAAGTGCCGCAGCTAAATAAGAAAGTTGCCCACTAGTAGAGAAATAGAGGGCTGCGAAATAGGAGGAACTAAGTCAACGGAAGGTGAAGTCGTGAAGACAAGATCGCAGGAAAAGGATTCAAGGATATAACTAAAGGAGATGGACATTTAAGGAATTAAGAGATCCGTTTGATTGGTAAATCTAAATGACAGATAATTACGTCAAACTATCGGAAAGACTTATTAAATGATAATCGAGCAAAGTTTAAAAGTAGAAGGAGAAACCCAAAGGAAGTGATCAAAGGATATTGCGTTTGATTAGATCAATCGGGTGACAATGAAACCTCGTGGAACAAGCAACATGATGGATCTTATTGGAAAAGGAACAAATGAAGGTTACAGACAAAAGAAAGAATGAAAAGATCCGAATTCGCTGCATGAATAAGAATCTTGGTTATTTTTCGACAAACTTCTGAATTCACCCCTAAGTTATTAGCCGAACTAAGGATCAGAAACTTTAAGAGTAAATTGAAGGAAAGAGAAATTACCGTTAGTTAGCCAGGTGCTAGAAGTCCAATTGAAAGAAGAGAAATTAAGCGAGACATTTCTGTGTTACACTAGTTGAAAGATAAAGTACCGAAAATATTAATTCGACTGCTATAGAAAGAAAAGGATGCTAAAATGTGACCAGTCTCGAGGTTATCTTTAAAAGAAGAAGAATATGAATAAGTAAACAAGAAGACAAAGGCCTGGGACATCTGTGAAACGTAAGAAAGATATGTGGAGATCGAAGAGAACAAGAATTTCTAAATAAAAAGAAGATGAGATCAAAATTGGGTAAAAGTATGTGGTAAGAACGGGACAATGAAAGGACATACAAGAATGTAAACAACGAAGGCTGAAGAGACAATGAAAGCGATAAAGCATGGAGAGTTAGTAGACAGACAAATAATAAGAAAAGGGATGACCTTGAGTACAGGCATAAATTTTGGCTACAAAAGAGGAAGGATAAACTGCATAATTCGGATAAGTTCAGTTTTAAATGAGCAAGTAAGACGACAAGTAAGTAAAGTAAATACCAACAAATACAGGTAAGAACATTGACATCTATCTCAAAGAGAACTCTACCTCAACATTCGAGGACGAATGTTTTTGAAGGGGGGGAGAATGTTACACCCAGGACTTTCAGTGTTACACCCCGTACCTCAGAGAGAACTGGTTAAATTTGAATGTAATTATGTCGAGTTATGTCTAGGTAAAACAACTTTGGAGTATGAGGAATGAGACATTATTAAGTATATTGTTTAAGTAAAGGATGATTATGATCTCGCAAGTCGTAATCGGAAAAGACTATTTTGAAACACAAGAACATGATCATTATCATGTATAATAAATGATAAATATCATGTATGGAGAGTTTCGGAAGATTTCGAGATCAAGCAAATTGAAGAAAATAAGTTTAACGAAAATTTGAGAAGTGCTGGCAGATTTTTTAGTCAACATTGGAGGGGCATATCTCCTAGTATATTAGGAGTTTTTAGGTGTTTCAAAATCCTAAAATAAATTTCGCCGAGTCTAGTTTCTAACGCAACAAACCGCTCATTGATAGGACATAGGTAGAGAATTATGGGCGTTACAAACTGAGCTGACAAAGCAGAAACGGGGCTGCTACAGTACTGCTACAGTACTACCGACTTAGCCACTATAAAAGGGGTTAAAATCCCATTTTTCTTCATAAAAAACTCTCCAAAATGTTCCAGAAAATTCAGCAACAAAAGGGTTCTTAAATCTCACATAGAAGTGAGGATCTTGAGCAAAATTCATGCTACGGAATACTAATCGAAGTCCGGACAACGTGTAGACGCGATTATGATTTCATTTTTGTGTTGGAGTAGCTTGGGAACAAGTAAATATTGAAGATCTTGTTACTTTAGTAAACACAAGGTATGAATCATTGAATTTCTTTCTTTGTCAACATTGATTAAGGAATATTTACAAGAATAAAAGTTATAGTTTGTTGTGTTGATGTGTTGGCTTATGGATTGAGGTTTGAAGAGAATTTTGGATGAAAATACAAATATTTATCTTGTAGAATGTTTAGGATATTGTTGTTGATGTTGTTGGTTGTTGAATTGGAATTTCGGGCTAGGCATATAAACAGGGGAGATGCTGCCCGAATTTTGACAGAATCTAAAAGGATTTTAATTAAGGGCTTAAGACGAGCGTATGATGATGATCCTAAAAATATTATGAATGGTTGTATATGTATATTACGAGGCTACGAATGATCTTAAGTGAATTGCAAGACAGGAAGTAAGTTGGAAGTCGAGAAATTGTCTTCCAGGTATGTTAAGGCTAGCCCCTTTCTTTCTAAAGGCATGATCCTTTCGTTATAAACCTTTGTGTCATACCCATAATATCACTGGTTTCACAAATGCTAGAAGTCCACAAATTTCGTGATCCTTATGATGTTATTGAGCTTCTAAAGGCATGATTCTTTTCCTACCAAACCATGCACGAATTCCATGAAAATCCTCTTTTCCAAGAATGTTAGAGATTCATGACTCTTAAAGTTTTTATGATGCTAAAGATGAATAATTTTTTTATGATAACCATGATGATGATTATGAGGGATTTATTTATCCAAGCTCCAAGGCATACCGATTTCATATTATTATGAGATGATTTTTATTCATAGAGATTTCCATATACATGTGCTTTATATTATTATGAGGTGATTGAGCTTACTTTGCAATTTCTTAGTTTCCTTCACTGTTGGTAATCTCACCTCATGACCCTTGTTCCTTCAAGGTGGGATAAACGAAGATAATTGATCCATAATATAATTGGAGGCTACCGACCTTACTGTTATATTCCGTATTTTTGTATGTTAGATTATTCGTAAGCTGAGGTGGGGTCCAAATGTCGAGTTTTTTTTTAAAAGACATATTACAAGTTATATGGATAATATATGTGAAGTTAAACACAACTCAAGAAGGACCCTTGAGCCAAATCAAAGTGGAAGTCCTCCAAAAAATAAATGTGTGTTTTTAAGTTTCGTTTTTGGGTGATCTGACTTCGAGAGGCCATAACCCCATCAGTATTTGGGAATTTGGAAAAACTGCCAAAATGAAAGTTGTAGATAATTGAAGTACCGTTCCAACCATAGTTCGTGGCCCTGCATGTGACATCGGGATAAGGAGCTATGGACGTTTTAAGACAGAAAGGTAAAGCTGGGCAGTGGGCTCGGCCCAACCCGAATCCTTAATTAAAAAAAATAATAAAATAAAAATAAATATAAAATGATAACTCATTATGATAGGCACGTGGAAGGCTTAGGGGCAGCATATATATACATGGTTGATGACTAATTTTAGTCATATAATTCATTTGTAGTTGTCATTGTAATTGAGAGAGAGAGAGAGAGAGAGAGCTTCCATGCCATGGCAACTCACTGCCATGGCAGATTTGCTGCAACTCACGGGCAGCTGCTATAGTGAAAAAAAAAATTATAATCTCCTAAGGTGTTTTATACGTCAAGAAGGCAGCAACCTAAGAGTGTCGAAGTGCAGGAGATGAAGTGGTGCGAATTGAGCAAGTTATTATAGGATCTGTCCTAATCATTTCAAGGTAAGATTTCTTCATCTTGAAATGTAATTGGAGTTAAATATGTTGTAATGGAGAGATGAATTTGTATTATATGGAATTGTTGAAATATGAATTGGATTAAATGTTCATAAAGTGGTGGACTGTTCTTGTTAAATTGAAAGGATTACAAGTATGATTTATGTTCATATGTTGTTGTTCGTGTTGTGGTCATGTTGTCGTTGATGTGGATTCTAAATTTGGAAGAAAGAAGTGTATAACGTATCGTATACAAAGCGTATGTTGGTTTGTTTGGTGAAAAATCTTAAAACGTTAATGATTTTGATTGGAAAAGGATTAAGAAGGGTTGTTGGATTGTTTGAGTGTTTATGGGCTGAATTGTAAAGATTTTATATGCATATCTCTATTACTGTCATTGTTGGTATTGCTGTGATAACAGGAGGTTAATTGGAAGTTCGGGTTAGGCGAGTATATAGGGGAAATGCTGCCCGATTCCCGTTAAGTTCTTAACTAATAAAAATCCTAATCAAGAAAGTGTGAATTGAAGAATGGTTCCTGTAGGTAATTGGTTGCAGATTGATAAGCTAGAAAGCATAGTTTACTAACGATAGCGTCACTTTCATATTAAATAGGCTAAAGGGGCAACAAAGCGAATGTGATTACGATTAACCTTCAACAGGTATGTAAAGTTGTCCCTTCTTTCTTTTGGCATGTCTTAGATATAAGTGATGTATGATATGAGCGTTGGGGTAAATCTATTCATAAGTTCGAATGTGATTCATGATTCTTATTCACTTCTTGATGTTAGAACTCTTAAAATAATGGAGCTTGCCTCTCAAGTTTTCCATACGTTGGATGGTAGTCGGTATATATAAGCTCCCATTCTTAGAAACTCTACGACGACTAACATCGTTGACTTCCCTAAGCTATTCCCTATTATCTCGATATATGTCTATGATTCCTGAGGCTCTATTTGATATAGTCCATAGTGACATTTAAAGGATACTCAACATGACTATCGCCTTTGATACTCGAGTGTTAGATATTCTACTTATTCTATTGAGTCTCAGATGATGATTTAGTTGCATATGGTTACTCCTGATATTCTACTCGTGCATACTGTTATTGTATCATTCACCGAGTCCCGGGCCGGGTATGTTCTCGTGCATAGTTTCGCTGCATTGTTCACCGAGTCCCTCACTAGAGGGCCGGGTACGGTATATGTACATGATGATATGATAATATAATTATGGCACCGAGTCCCATGATGGGCCGGGTATGGTATACGTGTACATGACTTTATTCACCGAGTCCCATAATGGGCCGGGTACGGTATATGTATATGATGATATGATAATATGATGATATGATGATATGATAATACGATTTTATTCATCGAGTCCCATAATGGTCCGGGTGTTACACCTCGGAAATTTTCCCGTTGGCGTACAGTGAATAGGCTAACAAAGGACATAGAGTATGCGGTGTTTTGGAGACGAGTGATAACGTCCCTTAGATGGGCATCGAAGTTTTGAAAAATTGTTAAGAAGGTTCCATAAGGACCGGGGATCAAACGAAGTAATGAGAATAAGATTCAGTGAACTGGTGGATTATACGGTTGATTATACGGACCGTATAATGGTTTTACGGCCGTATAATGAACCGTAGAAGTGTCACAGAGTGAAGTTGAGGAAAGGTGGGTTTTACGGTAGATTATACGGACCGTATAAATTTATACGGCCGGTATAATGATCCGTCAAATTGACACAGAGAAGGGTGACCACTGGAGCAGTTTTACGGTCAATTATACGAACCGTATAAATTTATACGGACCGTATAATGGCATCGGGACAGATTTCAATTTATAAAATAATGATCCAAGTCCATTTTGTTTATTTCCCCTTCTCACTCCACGACCCAATCTCTCTCTAGAACATTCCAAACTCTTCCAAAACAAGAATTCAAGTGAAAATTTAAGATCAAATTCATCAATCTACAAAAACCAAGTGTAAGAAACACATCAAAGGATCATTTAAGTCAAGAAATTCCAAAGAAGGTGGACTTAGGGTTTTGTCTAAGTGAAGCATTTTAACTCAAGACTTGTTCAACTATCATCTAAGGTATGTTTCATGACTTTATCATGTTGTTTAAGGTACTAGAAGACTAAGAAGCTTGAATTGTAGAAAGACATAGGAAATGGGTCTTGAATGGGTGAATAGTGTCACCATTGAAGGATAGTGGAATTGAATCATGAATGTTGAAGTGTTGTGATTATGAATACGTTATAAATGATGTTTATATCATGAAACAAGTATTAAATGCGCGAAAACACAATAATGAGTTATACGGATAAATGTGGGAAAAATTGGAGGAAAATGGTGGAATGCGGTGAATATATATAAATGATGGTTGTTGATTGTAATATTGTGGATGTTGTTGTGAGCATTGGGAGTTGATATGGACTATGGGAAAAGTAGTATAAATAAAGGAAGTACTGCCCAATTTTCTCTAGAAATAGTGGCGTATCCCCTTAAGTCGACTAACTAACGACAATACGAATTCTTTCGTGAAGATAGCGACGTGACATTAAAGGAGAGCAAGTGAACGATATCTTAGCTAAACGACCAAGGTATGTGAGGCTAGTCCTTTCTTCTAATGGCATGAATCCTATAGCATAAGTTCCTTTTCTCTTCATGAGTTCCTATATTCCGGAAAGCTAGAAGCCTATATCCATAAATGTCTATATAAGATAAGAGATATGATATGATGATGCCATACTGATAATGATGCTATCTATTGCTTACACTCACCTTATGTACTAATTCCTTCAAGGTGAGGCAGAATGTCGATAATTTCTCCATAATGAAATCGGGGGATCACGACCTTACGTCACCCCGATAGAGTATAGTCGATCTTTAGTCTTATGCATGTACTATGATAAGCATATTATGATAAGCATATTATTACAAGCATTTTATGATGAGCATGTCATGATCATATTACACCGCGCCTAGTTGGCCGGGCAGTCACCGCTATGGCGGGCAGCTATACGGATACACCATGACCTTTTGGCATGGGCAGACACCACTAGTGGGCGGCATGAGTTGGTACCCCATACGCGGGAGGCCTGCACGCGGGCTAATGTTATTGATTATCACACCGTTCCGATATGGACGGGCAACATACATATTATGCATATATGATATGATGATGAGTATGAGTAAGACAGCATGCATTACTTTTCTTATGACTGTCATTCAGATCCAGATGTTTCATATGATGTTCTCTTTACATTATTATCGTCTTTCTTCATTGTTTATGGCTCTCATACTCAGTACAATATTCGTACTGACGTCCGTTTTCTTTGGACGCTGTGTTCATGCCCACAGGTAGACAGGGAGGTGAGCTCGATCGAGACATTTAGTAGCTGTCAGCTGATTGAGAGCACTCCATTGTTTGGAGGTGCTTATGATTCTTCTTCTGGTATATATGTATATTTTGGGCACGACGGAGTCTTGTTCCGCCCATATGTTTAGTATGTCAGTAGAGGCTCGTAGATACGCAGTGTGGGTTAGATGGTCTCACAAGATGTTGTTATATGTATATATTATTTTGGTGGCCGAGAGGCAAACGTATATAATGCATTTATGTTTCTATATAGACTATGTTTTCCTATAATTCGTGTATAAAGTTATAAAAGGGCATTAAGTGAGTAAGATGGGTAGTAGAGCGAGAGGTGCTCAGTAGCTAGCCCCGGGTACCCGTCGCGGCCCTAGCTGGGTCGTGACACCGGGTACGGTATATGATAATGATATGCATGATTTTGTTTCGTAAGACATTGGTACAGTGATTTCTTGATTATCATACTTGTCTCCTGGAATCTCTACTTCAGTTATGATCTTTCTTATTGTATTTCATGCTTTATATACTCAGTACATATCTCGTACTGACCCCCTATTCTTTGGGGGGCTGCGTTTCATGCCCGCAGGTATAGATACTCGCTTTGGTGATCCTCCAGCTTAGGACTCTTACTCAGCTGTCTTGGAGTGCTCCATTGTTCCGGAGCCTAGACTTTTGGTACAAATACTTTTGATGTATATATATGTTTATCCAGGGGTACGGCGGGGCCCTGTCCCGTCATATGTCACTGTTGATACTCTTAGAGGTCTGTAGACATATGTGTGGGTTGAGTACAGATGTTGTTTGGCTATGTTAGCATGACTTATACTTGGGACGTTCCCGTACGTGGTGGCAGCCTTGTTGGCTTGCATATATATATATATATATTGGGATGTTCCCGTATGTAGTGGCAGCCTTGTCGGCTTGCGTATTATGTCATGCTTGATTGATTGTGACTCCTCAGGAGACAGGTTACCATGATATATATATATGACAGTTCTGAGATGACGTTTTGCTTTACAAGTTTCTATATTATGTTAGTTTTTGGTTGATTATAGCTAACAGGTACGTATACGAGTGTCCAGCTCGGGCACTAGTCACGGCCTATGGGGTTGGGTCGTGACAAAAGTGGTATCAGAGCAGTTCATCCTCGGAGTGTCTACAGACCGTGTCTAGTAGAGTCTTGTTTATCAGTGTGTTGTGCACCACATCTATAAACAGGAAGCTACAGGACATTTAGGATGTTATCTTTCCTTCTTATCCTAGATCGTGCGATAGAGCCCAGCCATAGGAAATGAAATTCCTTATACTACCTTTTATTTCAGCTGAAGAGCGACATCGACAGAAGAAAGTGACTGATGATAATAGAAGCTACACAGTACACAAGTAAGCCACGGTGCGAAAGAGGCATGTCGGGTAAGGTAAGAATATTGGAGTATGATTGACATGTAAAGTTGAAGAATGAAAGGGGAGGTAGATAGGAAGGTATAATAGGACGGATCGTTAAAGGATCAGGTACGTCTCGAGGTGCGATATGTGAGGTAAGTTTCGACACCTTTATACTATATACTTGAAATTGGGAGCCCTCTGTGGCTATGACATGATATGATATATACGTATATATGTTGGTCCTGTGAGGCATTGTTAGTATTTCCTGCGTGCAGGTTTTGGGATAGTAAGAAGTACAGAGGAAACTCTGCCCAAATTTTCCCAGAAATAGAAAGGAGAGAATGAGATATAGGTTCATAATATGTCTTGAAAGTTGATACCGATAGGGTAAATTTATTATGTTGGATTAAAGCTTCAAGAGATACTCGCCACGTCATCCGTAAGAGGCATTATTCTTATTTGGGAAATTTTACTCCGAAGAAGCATATATGAGTAGCAAAGTTTGGAATTCATTTGAATGGACCAGAATACTTTCCAGCCACATGTTACCTTAGAAGAGGCTCAGGTTGAAGAGCAAAAACATCCACAATTAAGTTTCACGTTTATTTGAAGAGTACAAAGCATACATAAAGTAGCTTATGAACTAAACAATTCGTTCACAACTCAAGAATAAATTTGGAGGTAAACCATGTGAAACAAGCACTAGAAGTCCTGTGGTGCTTGTCGGATCCTAGTTTTTCTTCTGGTGGTGGTTGGAGAATGTTTCATGGTGACATTTTATTAGTTCTTAATCAACTAATTGGAGATAGAATTCGTGGAAGGAAAACTCAAACTTGTGGGCTGTCTAGGATCATGTGTTTCATATGTTGTTGAGGAAATGCTGGGATAAATTGGAAAGGGCTTATGACACTAAGGGATGATTTAGAAAAAAGTGGCAAATCTTAACAGAACGTTTATTTGAGGTATCGAGTGGACTGATAAGTGGAGATAAATTACGATGAGTTTACAGTTAAAAGGAGTAATAGTATGATTGAGATAAGAATATGGAGGAGGAAGAATTATGACAAATATGACGATATTGATAAGACAGCTTGTGAGATATTAAGGATAAGACTGATCAGAAAGGGTGAAAGGTTAAGTACGCGTACTCCACAGAGTGAAATTAATTCGTAGTAAGAATCGTGGATCTTTAAGGTTAAGAAGTGTTACGCTATAGGATTGATTACGAACAGGATATAATGAGAGTATCCTAAGGGTTGTTATAAAAAAATAGAGTAAAGCCAAGTGAGGGAGTGACTAAAAGACATGACGTGATCTATGTGACTAAGGTATAAAGGCAAATATGAAATGGAAAGACAGGGTATAGAATGAATAAGAAAGACTTATAAATTCCTTCTATAAGGAAAAGTCCCGCATAAAGATTATATAATAACGAAAACGAAAGCGAGCCCAAGAAAAGAATGAGTTAATTGAAAGAAGGAAATAAGGAGAAAGCGAGCGAGATAACGGTGTAATAACAGGTTATGACGTAGCCGAGAACACGGGTAATATAAATGGCATAACTAGTGAAAGACCAAGCTACATAAAAAATGAGTAACGAGGTAGACTCAGTGCTCGGAAGTGACTATTATGACAAGAACTAACAGGGATGAACAAAATACGTTTCGAGAATGAGAAAAGGGGTTATGTAGAAATAGTGTTTTCCGAAGGATACAGGAGCAACATGAGATTCCTCGAGCACAAAATAAAAGATGGACATGGACTGGAGAAATGAAAGGAATACTAAAGAAAACACCCAAGACAAACATAATCAAGTGAGTACGAGTATAAGATAGAAAGGAAAATATGTAGCAACGAACTTAAGAGTGCGGTACGACGACAAGGTGGTAAGATAAGAACATTATTAAGACGAATTTGATATGATTTTGAGTAAGTTAGAGGTTAGTGTTGCGTACACGACAAGGGTGAAAGAGCATAAGGCATAAAGGAGTGCTGCATGTATATGACTTTATCTCGGAATTAGTGAAATTCTTAAAGGGCAAGGACTGTAGGCCGGAGGAACAAATAATGCAAGGTAAATTTGTTACAGGAAACAGACGATACAGGTTAGGAAAAATAATTTTACAAAGAGAGCCTTGGATACTTATCATCAGAATATCAGTGCTACCTAATTGAGAATTTGGAATGACTACAAGTACTAGTTAATTATGGATTGGAGTAAGTGGAATGTGGCTTTGGATAAATTGCTACATTAATTACATTACTCGAGTACCAACCATCAGATAAGATTTTGTACTATATATCGAGTGTTCTCATCGTTTCGTGATTTGGTTAAGGTTTCGTACGTGGGGAATGAAAGTTATAAATGATAAAGAAAAGACCTGGACATGGTATAAGTACAACCCCAAAGGGGGGAAGCGGGTGAAAGAAAAGTAAGTACAAATGGAAATAATTGACGCTATAATATATCAAATATGGATACTCAAACATCAAGTGAGATCCCATGCTGAAACAAGTTGATAAGATCTGGAAGCCAGCGATAAACGAATAGTAACCAAGATGGTATTTGAGACAGTGCTGAGAATTATTAGTAAAGGGCTTGGATAATATGACATTAGAATGTGGATGCTTATAAAAGGAAGAATACGACAAGAGAATGGTAACGAGTAACTTAAAAGATATTATAAAGGATAGCAAGGCTATATTGGATTAGAGGTTAAAATGTTGGCAACGGAGTTGCTTCCTAATGATATTGTGACTTACAAATAGCAAAGGAGAAGGGACAGAAAAATCTCCTACAGTAGGATATGAGGAAATCAAAGGGTAAGTAAAGAAAGGGATAGGAGTATGACAAGAAAGGCTACAAACGAGTTTTAGTACGGATATGTAAAGCAGAATGAACCAGGAAAAGGGAAAACTATGACTAAGATTGGATATACTCTCCACAAGTTGTACAAGAATAGTTATGCAATCTACGAATATTTCTATGCTAAAAATGAGACCAAGTGAGTACTTGATAAGAAGAGCAAGGATTTAGTAATAACAATGTGGTCCCGATATTTTGGATACATTAAGGAAAGGTGCAAGATGGTTTGAACCCAAATACCGAGATAGAATTAGTACTGAGGGCAAAAGCCATAGTTGAGCTTTGATATCAATTGAAAGATATAAGAGAAGAATGTAAGGTCTGCATAAAGACTAGTGAGGCGATGCTAAGGTATTTCTCGGGCTGATTTGAGCGCCTTCGTATATTCTTGTAAAGATTGCAACATAATGTGTGACGGGAAAACTAAAAACAAATCTGAGTAAAGGGGCAATAGAATATGCCTAAAGTGTTACAAGTTGGGTTAAGAGAAATTATGGAATAGCTTAAGCGAGACGAGCTGGACGAGCTGGTTATTGGATGACAGTGAATTTATATCTCAAGTCAAAAAATTCTTTCAGAATTATACCAGTTAAAGATAGACAGAGCATAGAGCAGCTATGTAAAGTTATTATAGTGCTACTTGGTAGACAACTCTAAAGATTGAGATTAAGAGCTAAAAAGTAGAGTGACAGTTAAATTCTTTTAAAGAAGTCGAGAAGTGATACGTGAGGCTGAAGATTCAAGGATAGGGGTGCTATAGGGAAAACTACCTATACAAGTGTTCACTCACGATATGAGATGGGTATTTACCTCAAAAAGAGTGTTCTTGAGAGATTCATTCTGGGACATGACTAACATGAGATTTAAAACCCCTTGAGATCATCATGTGTTTTAACCTTTATTCAGATATAAGTTAAGCGAGAAGAGACACCCGGAGAGGATGATAAAGATAAGAAGAAGGTTCCTGATTATTAAGTAATCGTGAAAGGTTAAGAGATGACATGGTATCAGTATGTAACAGATGATTCACGTGGTTGACTTAATAATGTGGGTATAGAGGTAATGACCATGAGATTAAGATTGTGGGAAGGAGAAACGATAAGGACGAAAGGTTCCTAGACGAGTTAAAAAAATAAAAGAGAGGTCGACGAGTACAAAACGGGACGATCCAAAATAGCACCAAGAAGCAAGAAAGGAAGTGTATCGTATCTGAACAAGGGAATTTGTTTAATACTAGAGAAGATTAAGGAGCACATAGCATAATAGCATGGAAATCAGGAACTAAAGGGGATGACCATTTCGAGAAACTAATCAAAGCATCATAAGCTCGCATTGAACAACATTCGAGGACGAATGTTCCAAAGGGCGGAAGGATGTTACATCCCGTATATTTGTACGTTGGATTATTCGTAAGCTGAGGTGGGGTCCACATGTCGAGATTTTTTTAAAAGACATATGACAAGTTATATGAATAATATATGTAAAGTTAAACACAACTCAAGAAGGACCCTTGAGCCAAATCAAAGTGGAAGTCCTCCAAAAAAAATGTGTGTTTTTAAGTTACGTTTTTGGGTGATCTGACTTCGGGAGGCCATAACCCCATCAGTATTTGGGAATTTGGGAAAACTTCCAAAATGAAAGTTGTAGATAATTGAAGTGCTGTTCCAACCATAGGTCGTGGGCCTGCAAGTGACATCGGGATAAGGAGATATTTTAAAGCAGAAAGGTAAAGCTGGGCAGTGGGCTCGGCCCAACCCGAATCCTTAATTAAAAAAAATATTAAAATAAAAATAAATATAAAATGATGACTCATTATGATGGGCACGTGGAAGGCTTAGGGGCAGCACATATATATATATATACATGGTTGATGACTAATTTTAGTCATATAATTCATTTGTAGTTGTCATTGTAATTGAGAGAGAGAGAGAGCTTCCATGCCATGGCAACTCACTGCCATGGCAGATTTGGAGCAGCTCACGGGCAGCTGCTATAGTGAAAAAAAATATTATAATCTCCTAAGGTGTTTTATACGTCAAGAAGGCAGCAAACTAAGGGTGTCGAAGTGCAGGAGATGAAGTGGTGCGAATTGAGCAAGTTATTATAGGATCTGTCCTAATCATTTCAAGGTAAGATTTCTTCATCTTGAAATGTAATTGGAGTTAAATATGTTGTAATGGAGAGATGAATTTGTATTATATGGAATTGTTGAAATATGAATTGGATTAAATGTTCATAAAGTGGTGGACTGTTCTTGTTGAATTGAAAGGATTACAAGTATGATTTATGTTCATATGTTGTTGTTCGTGTTGTGGTCATGTTGTCGTTGATGTGGATTCTAAATTTGGAAGAAAGAAGTGTATAACGTATCGTATACAAAGCGTATGTTGGTTTGTTTGGTGAAAAATCTTAAAACGTTAATGATTTAGATTGGAAAAGGATTAAGAAGGGTTGTTGGATTGTTTGAGTGTTTATGGGCTGAATTGTAAAGATTTTATATGCATATATCTATTATTTTCATTGTTGGTATTGCTGTGATAACAAGAGGTTAATTGGAAGTTCGGGTTAGGCGAGTATATAGGGGAAATGCTGCCCGATTTCCGTTAAGTTCTTAACTAATAAAAATCCTAATCAAGAAAGTGTGAATTGAAGAATGGTTCCTGTAGGTAATTGGTTGCAGATTGATAAGCTAGAAAGTATAGTTTACTAACGATAGCGTCACTTTCATATTAAATAGGCTAAAGGGGCAACGAAGCGAACGTGATTACGATTAACCTTCAACAGGTATGTAAAGCTGTCCCTTCTTTCTTTTGGCATGTCTTAGATATAAGTGATGTATGATATGAGCGTTGGGGTAATTCTATTCATAAGTTCGAATGTGATTCATGATTCTTATTCACTTCTTGATGTTAGAACTCTTAAAATAATGAAGCTTGCCTCTCAAGTTTTCCATACGTTGGATGGTAGTCAGTATATATAAGCTCCCATTCTTAGAAACTCTACGACGACTAAAGTCCTTGACTTCCCGAAGCTATTCCCTATTATCTCGATATATGTCTATGATTCCTGAGGCTCTATTTGATATAGTCCATAGTGACATTTAAAGGATACTCAACATGACTATCGCCTTTGATACTCGAGTGTTAGATATTCTACTTATTCTATTGAGTCTCAGATGATGATTTAGTTGCATATGGTTACTCCTGATATTCTACTCGTGCATACTGTTATTGTATCATTCACCGAGTCCCGGGTCGGGTATGTTCTCGTGCACAGTTTCGCTACATTGTTCACCGAGTCCCTCACTAGAGGGCCGGGTACGGTATATGTACATGATGATATGATAATATAATTATGGCACTGAGTCCCATGATGGGCCGGGTATGGTATACGTGTACACGACTTTATTCACCGAGTCCCATAATGGGCCGGGCACGGTATATGTATTTGATGATATGATAATATGATGATATGATGATATGATAATACGATTTTATTCACTGAGTCCCATAATGGGCCGGGTACGGTATATGATAATGATATGCATGATTTTGTTTCGTAAGACACAGGTACAGTGATTTCTTAATTATCATATTTGTCTCCTGGAATCTCTACTTCAGTTATGATCTTTCTTATTGTATTTCATGATTTATATACTTAGTACATATCTCGTACTGACCCCCTCTTCTTCAGGGGGGCTGCATTTCATGCCCGCAGGTACAGATACTCACTTTGGTGATCCTCCAGCTTAGGACTCTTACTCAGCTGTCTTGGAGTGCTCCATTGTTCCGGAGCCTAGACTTTTGGTACAGATCTTTTTGATGTATATATATGTTTAAACAGGGGTACGACGGGGCCCTGTCCCGTCATATGTCACTGTTGATACTCTTAGAGGTCTGTAGACATATGTATGGGTTGAGTACAAATGTTGTTTGGCTATGTTAGCATGACTTATACTTGGGACGTTCCCGTACGTGGTGGCAGCCTTGTTGGCGTGCATATGTATTTTGGGATGCTGTATGTAGTAGCATCCTTGTCGGCGTGCATATGTATTTTGGGATGTTCTCGTATGTAATGGCAGCCTTGTCGGCTTGCGTATTATGTCATGCTTGATTGATTGTGACTCCTCAGGAGACAGGTTATCATGATATATATATGTGATAGTTCTGAGACGACGTTTTGCTTTACAAGTTTCTATATTATGTTAGTTTTGGGTTGATTATAGCTAACACGTACGTATACGAGTGTCCAGCTCGGGCACTAGTCACGGCCTACGGGGTTGGGTCGTGACACTTACATCACTCCGATATAGTTGTGGCTTTTGATTGGGCTCTTATGCATGCTTTATATATGTATGTATTTTGTCACACCGCGCCGCGCTATAGTCGGCCAGGCATGGCACGTAGATGTGCACACCACTGCAGTGGGCATGTTATGATATTTCCACATTGAGTATCTACGAGCCTCTATTGGATTACACACACAACTGTACACAAAAGATTCATCAAAAGCACCTCCGGGAACAGGGGTGCTTCCAGTCATCTAACAGCTTCTAAGAGTCCGGAGCAAGATCTCCTCCCTGTCTACCTGTGGGCATGAACACAGCGTCCAAAGAATACGGACGTCAATACGAACATTGTACTGAGTATGTAAGGCAAGAATGAAATGAACAATGTTATAGAAGCATCATAAATCATAAGAAAAGATGTAACCTGCTTGGATGTTATAAGCAACATACTTTTTACATATATCATATTTTAAATCATCATAGTATGTGTTTTTTCATATCCCATATATCATTACATTCATCATCACATACATCCTCACATCATACTCCGCATCATTACCCGCGTCCGAGTAATCCTCATATGCCGCCCACTAGTGGTGATCATGCCCGGCCCTCTAGGCTCGGTGTAAACATAGCAGCCCGCCTTCGCGGTGACCTGCCCGGCCAAATAGGCACGGTGGAATCTTATCATCACAAAATCAATCATAACACATCACTATTACACATCTCATAACATAGCATCATCTTATCATTTCTTGGTATTTTATACATATCATCATCGTATTAAAAACTAACATTGTTAATCATCTTGTAGACATATCATATATTAGCATTGAGGACACACGTTAAGCTTTAAGGGCAACCACACTATGTCGGGGTGACGTAAGGTCGTGAACCCCCGATTATATTATGAACGTTTATGAGTATCGTGCCTCGCCTTGAAGGGAATAGAGCAGAAGGCGAGTGTTAACAAAGATAACATCATTAGTGTTATAGGAACATCATGCCACAATTTCTTGGATCACTATATTCTAGCTCATTATCATCACCATCATATTCATATGTAATTCAATATATATTGAATGATTCATAGGCTTCGTTCTATAGAAGGATGTGTATATAAGACTTGAAGGATTCATGCCTTTTTTTAAAGAAAAGATAAGCCTCACATACCTTTGTCGCTTACCTATGCTATCGTTTGCTTGATTTCCATGGATGTCACGTCTCTACCTTCAAGAGAGAATTCGTACCATCGTTAGTCAATCGACGAGAAGAACGCGCTACTATTTCTAGGGAAAATTGGGCAGCATTTCCTTTGTTTCTACTACTTTTCCCATGTTTCATTTCAACTACCAAACATTCACAACAACACTCACAATAACGTATCAACAATCGTCATTTATCTACATTTACCACATTCCACCATTTTTCTCCAATTTCTCCACATTTATGGGTTTTAGCTCATCATCACTTTTTCTCATACATCACGCCTATTTCATAGTCTACACGTCATTTATAACATATTTATACTCCCAACTCATCAACATTTATAATTCTATCCAACTATCATTCAACTATGACACTATTCACATTTTATGACCCATTTACTACACTCTTCTATGATCCAAGTGTTTCAACGTATAAATTTTTTAACTTAATCATTATGAAAAAGTCATAAAACCTACCTTAGATAGTGTAGGAACAAGTCTTGAGTAGTATTACTCTTCTTGCACCAAAACCCTAGTTCACCTCTCTTGAAATTTTCTTGACTTGGATGAACTTGATGTGTTTCTCACACTTAGTTTTGTGGATTTTATGAAGATGATCTTAAATTTTCACTTGGATTCTTATATTGGATGAGTTTGGAAAGTTCTAGAGAGCTATTGGGTCTTGGAGAGAGAAAATGGAACGAATTAAATGAACTTGGATCATTATTTTATAAATGCAAAAGCTGTCCCGACGTCATTATATAGACCATTATCCGGTCCGTATAAATTTATACGGTCCATATAATCGACCGTAAAACTGCCCCAGTGACCACCCTTTTCTGTGTCAATTTGACGGCACATTATACGGGCCGCATAATTTTATACGATCCGTATAATTGACCGTGAAATCAACCCTTCAGCAACCTCATTCTGTGACACTTCAACGGTCCATTTTACGGGCCGTATAACGTTATACAGTCCGTATAATCGACAGCATAACCCATCTTTTCACTGATCTTTCTCTTGGCACTTCGTTTGATCTCCGATCCTTATGGAACCTTCTTAATACTTGTTTTCCTTAGAAACTTTCTTCCCTTACCTTGAATGTCTTTGAAATCTCGATTAAGGTCATCAAACGCTGTTCCTTGCTTATCAAAACACCATATACGTCATACCATTCGTTGTCCTATTCACTGTACGCTGATGGGAAATTTTCCGAGGTGTAACATTCTTCCCCCCTTTCGGAACATTTGTCCTTGAATGTTAAACACTCGGAATTCTGCGGAAATTTCGCCAGAGTTTCCCCTGTAGTACGTCACTACCATCCTGTCGCAACAACCTATAATATCATAGCCTCATAGGGCCACAACATAATAGCAACGTATCTATGGCCACACACGACCAAAAGCATGAAAAGTAGCGTACATACCTTATAATGTTAGTGTTCATGTTGAGTCTCTCCTGGGGGTTGGAATAAGTGTGGATATGTAGATTTCATTCTCTCTTCCGCCTCCCAAGTCATTTCTTCTCGGTTGTTGTTTCGCCATAAGACCTTAACTGAGGCCACCTCCTTATTTCGAAGTCTTCGTACCTGCCTGTCTAGAATGACGATAGGCATTTCTTTATATGCTAGCTTTTCTGTTACTTGGACATCATCAACCGGAACAATCCTCGTGGGATGTCCAATACACTTGCGGAGCATCGAAACATGGAAAACTGGATGGACTGATTCAAGCTCCGAAGGAAAGTCCAATTCCTAGGCTACATGACCCACCTTGCGAATAATTTTATAGGGTTCAATGTACCTAGGACTTAGATTTCCTTTCTTGCCAAATCTCATCACCCCTTTCATGGGCGATACTTTCAGAAATACCCAATCACCAAATTGAAATTCCAAATCTCGCCGGCGGTTGTCCGCATAGGACTTTTGGCGACTTTGGGCTATCAACAACCGATCTCGGATCACCTTGACTTTTTCTACTGCTTGTTGGATCAATTCAGGGCCTACTAATTGCGCTTCTCCTATTTAAAACCATCCGATTGGAGATCTACATTTCCTTCCATATAAAGCTTCATATGGAGCCATTTGGATACTAGAATGGTAACTATTGTTGTATGCGAATTCGATTAACGGTAAATAATCATCCCAACTTCCACCGAAATCTAGCACGCATGCTCGTAGCATATCCTCTAAGGTATGTATAGTACGCTCGGCTTGTCCATCGGTCTGCGGATGGAATGCCGTGCTAAGCTTCACCTGGGTACCTAGGCCATCTTGAAAGGACTTCCAGAACTTGGCTGTAAACTGTGCTCCTCTATTTGTGATAATAGATAATGGAATTCCATGGAGTCGCACAATTTCTTTGAGATACAACCTCGCATAGTCTTCTACTGAGTACGTGGTTCTAACTGGAAGAAAATGGGCTGCTTTCGTCAATCTATCCACGATCACCCATATAGAGTCATACCTGCCATGGGAACGAGGTAATCCCACAATTAAATCCATGTTGATCACTTCCCATTTCCAAGTGGGTATTTCTATTGCTTGCAATAAGCCTCCTGGCTTTTGATGTTCAACTTTTACTTGTTGGCAATTTGGACATTGTGCTACAAACTCTGCGATGTCCCTCTTCATGCCGTCCCACCAATATATTAACTTGAGGTCATGGTACATTTTGGTGGCGCCTGGGTGAATAGAATACCGGGAGCAATGCACTTCTTCTAAGATTCGTCGGCGCAAACCTACTACATTCGGCACACATAACCTGCTTCGTTACCTCAGAATTCCATCGATAGAAAATTCAAATGAAGACTTCTCTTTCCCATGGGATGTGTCTCTATAATGACACAATTGAGGATCCTCATACTGCCGTTCTTTCACTTCCACATCCAAGGACGAAATTGTGGGATCATTGATACTAATCCCTGCATTACTCGTATCGACTATACGTACTCCAAGATTGGTTAATTTGTGAAGCTCACGAACCATCTCTTTCTTTTCCGAAGGGACTTCACATAAACTGCCCATTGATCGGCGACTAAGCGCATCGGCTACTACATTCGCCTTTTCGGGGTGGTATAAAATGCTAACATCATAGTCTTGCAATAACTCTAACCACCGCTTCTGCCGCAAATTCAACTCCTTCTGTTTGAAGATGTACTGAAGGATTTTATGGTCTGTATAGATATCAACGTGCACACCATACAAATAATGCCTCCATATTTTTAAGGCATGAATAACCGCAGCCAATTCGAGATCATGAGTTGGATAATTCTTTTCATGTTTCCGTAATTGTCTCGAACCATATGCAATAACTCTCCCATGTTGCATCAATACACATCCTAATCCCACTCCGGAAGCGTCACAATACACAACATAGCCATCTGGCCCTTTCTGGAAATGTTAAAACTGGAGCTGAGGTCAACCTATTTTTCAACTCTTGGAAGCTACGCTCGCAAGCATCATTCCATTGAAAGTTAGCTGACTTCTGGGTTAGCTTTGTCAATGGGGCTGATATAGATGAGAAGCCCTCTACGAATCGTCTATAATAACCTGCCAAACCCAGAAAACTACAAACTTCTGTAGGCGTCGTAGGTCTCGGCTAAGTCTTCACAGCTTCTATTTTCTGAACGTCGACTCGAATGCCATCATTGGAAATAACATGGCCCAGAAATGTCACAGAATTTAGCCAAAACTCGCACTTTGAAAATTTTGCATACAATTCTCGGGCTCGAAGAATGCCAAGAACAATTCGCAAATGATCTACATGTTCTGATTCCGTGCGAGAATACACCAGAATATCATCAATAAATACTATCACAAATAAGTCCAAGAGAGGCCTGAATACATTGTTCATCAGATTCATAAACACAGCCGGAGCATTAGTCAATCCAAACGACATCACTCAGAATTCATAGTGGCCATATCTCGTTCTGGAGGTTGTCTTGGGAATATCCGCTTCTCTAACTCTCACTTGATGATAGCCCGACCTCAAATCTATCTTAGAAAACCACTTGGCACCTTGCAGTTGATCGAATAAATCATCAATCCTTGGAAGAGGATACTTGTTCTTTATCGTCACCTTGTTCAATTGCCTATAATAAATGTACATTCGCAGAGAACCGTCTTTCTTTCTCACAAACAAGACCGACGCTCCCCATGGCGATGAACTGGGTCTAATAAATCCCTTCTCGAGAAAGTCCTTTCAACTGCTCCTTTAGCTCTTTCAATTCCGTCGGAGCCATTCGATAAGGAGGAATAGAAATGGGCTCTGTGTCCGGCAATACATCAATAGCGAAATCAATCTCCCTTTTTGGAGGAAGACCTGGGAGTTCATCCGGGAATACGTCGGGGAATTCATTCACTACCGCGACTGATTGGAAAGTTGGCGACTCCGCCTCGATGTCATGAACCCGAACTAGATGATAAATATAGCCCTTGTCTATCATTTTCCTTGCGTTAAGGTAGGAAATAAACCTACCCTTCGGAGATGCTGTATTACCCTTCCATTCAAGCACGGGCTCCCCTTGAAATTGGAATCGAACCACTTTCGTTCGGCAATCAACATTGGCATAACACGACGCCAACCAATCCATATCCATAATTACATCGAAGTCTAACATTTCCAACTTGATTAAATCAGTTTTTGTCTGGCGATCACATATCACAACTACACAATTTTTATACACTTGCCTTGCTATCACGGGATCAGCGACCGGAGTGAATACCTCAAAAGGTTTAATTAGCTCGGGTTTCACCCCAATACAACCAGCAACATATGGAGTAATATAAGAAAATGTAGAACCCGGATCTACCAATGCATACACATCACGGGAGATTATAGACAATATACCTGTAACTACATCCGGAGAGGACTCGAGATCCTGTCGTCCGGCTAAAGCATATACACGGGGATGAGTGGCACCTGAAGTAGATGCTGCCCCTCGGCCTCTACCTCGGCCTGTTGTCATCTGGGGAGTCTTCCCTACTGGGCGCGCTGAAGAAGACCCGGCTGCTGAGCCTGTGGGCTGAACCCCACCTCTACCATACCGTGAGGGACAATCTCGCATCATATGCCTAGTCTGCCCACAAACATAACAGGCATCTGTGTCCTGGCGATATGGCCCTGAGTGTAATTTGCGGCACCGACTACATCGTGAAACTAGGGGTCTCTCTTGACTATAATCACCCTCAAACTGGGAACCTGAAGCCCTAGAGCTCTGACCTTGCCCCGGGCGAAAGGAGCGGTCAAATATCCTATCTGGAAATTTGAGAGGTGCGCTAGTCGCCGTTTAGCCTGACTGCCTAGAATAATTCTGCCTCGATCCCCCTCTGTACTCGCTGCTCGCTCCCATAGATCTATCCTTTTTGCTTTGCCTCCTGTCCATATCACGATCACTCCTCGAGGGTTGCTGTCGCCCCTCTAAGTTCTGGGCATGGGCCTGTATATGGGAAATGTCCATCCCATCTTGCAATGAAGCCGTCAAACAATCTTTGAATAAATGTGGTCCCAAACCAGTCACAAATCTGTGAACACGATCTCCCATGTCAGCCACCATAGTCGGGGCGTACCTGGCCAAAGAATTAAATTGCATACTATACTCCCGGGCACTCATACTTCCTTGTTTCAAATTTAGAAACCTATCCGCCCCAGCTCGGTGAATCTCGGGTAGTAAATAGTGACGAATAAAAGCATCTACAAATTCCTGCCATACGGGTGGAGGCACATTCTCTCCTCTTGATAATACCCAATTATTATACCATACGACTGCCACATCCCGGAGTCTATAAGAGGACAACTCCACAGATTCAGTCTCGGAGGCATGAATAATCTTTAAAGTCCTCAACATCTCATCAATAAAGCTTTGTGGATCCTCATCCGGCTTTGACCCAAAGAACTCCGGAGGGTTTAAAGTCATGAAGTCACGGGCTCTTGTACTGGCTGATCGATCACTGGGGCCTGCATTTTGTCGCTGTGCCTGGGCGGCAACCAACTGTTTCAATAACTGAATGGCCTCGGTCATTTGTTGACCCGAAGTGACCGGAGGAGGAATTGAAGCTGGAGCTCCGCCTTGCTCTTCCACATTAGGCGGGGTGGAGGAAGTATTCGATGGGGCCTCGTTATGCGATTCACCCTCTTCAATATTCATCGGAGGCTCTCTTTCTACCCGCCTCTTTGTCGCAGTCTTGCCCTTCTGGGCGGCTGTGGCTTTTCCCTTTGGCGGCATTCTGAAATCACAACACACTATTAGGGAGGATAAAATCTTACGCACGGCTCTATCGCACGATCTCATAGAAGAAAGATGGTCATTTTTCCTAAATGCCCTGTAGCCTCTTGTTTATTGATGTGGCGCGCAACACACCATAAACAAGACTCTACTAGACATGGCTCGTAGACACTTCCTAGGACGAACTGCTCTGATACCACTTTTGTCATGACCCAGCTAGGGGCGGCGACGGGTGCTCGAGGCTAACCACCGAGCAGCGCTCGTACTATTACATTTTAGACTCATGCAACAATCATTTATCAATTTCATGCTCATTTTACAAAAGAAACTGCTTTTCATTATAAAACATAATGCTTTTATACAATAACATATATCAATATATTTACACAATATCCACGTCGTGAAACCACATAACCCACATTGAGTATCTACGAGCCTATATTGGATTACATACACAACTGTACACAAAAGATTCATCATAAGCACCTCCCGAACAAGGGAGTGCTTCCAGTTAGCTAACAACTTCTCAGAGTCCGGAGCAAGATCTCCTCCCTGTCTACCTGTGGGCATGAACACAGCATCCAAAGAAAACAGACGTCAGTACAAACATTGTACTGAGTATGTAAGGCAAGAATGAAATGAACAATGTTATAGAAGCATCTTGAATCATAAGAAAAGATGTAACCTGCTTGGGTGTTATAAGCAACATACTTTTTACATATATCATATTTTACATCATCATAGTATGTGTTTTGTCATATCCCATATATCAATACATTCATCATCACATACATCCTCACATCGTACTCCGCATCATTACCCGCGTCCGGGTAATCCTCATATGCCGCCCACTAGTGGTGATCATGCCCGGCCCTCTAGGCTCGGTGTAAACATAGCAGCCCGCCTTAGCGGTGACATGCCCGGCCATATAGGCGCGGTGGAATCATACGCAGCCCGCATTCGCGGTGACATGCCCGGCCAAATAGGCACGGTGGAATCTTATCATCACAAAATCAATCATAACACATCACTATTACACATCTCATAACATAGCATCATCTTATCTTTTCTTGGTATTTTATACATATCATCATCGTATTACTAACTAACATTGTTAATCATCTTGTAGACATATCATATATTAGCATTGAGGACACACGTTAAGCTTTAAGGGCAACCACACTATGTCAGGGTGACGTAAGGTCGTGAACCCCCGATTATATTATGAACGTTTATGAGTATCGTGCCTCGCCTTGAAGGGAATAGAGCATAAGGCGAGTGTTAAAAAAGATAACATCATTAGTGTTATAGGAACATCATGCCACAATTTCTTGGATCGCTATATTCTAGCTCATTATCATCACCATCATATTCATATGTAATTCAATATATATTGAAGGACTCATAGGCTTCGTTCTATAGAAGGATGTGTATATAAGACTTGAAGGATTCATGCCTTTTTTAAAGAAAAGACAAGCCTTACATACCTTTGTCGCTTAACTATGCTATCGTTTTCTTGATTTCCTTTGATGTCACGTCTCTACCTTCAAGAGAGAATTCGTACCATCGTTAGTCAATCGACGAGAAGAACGCGCTACTATTTCTAGGGAAAATTGGGCAGCATTTCCTTTGTTTCTACTACTTTTCCCTTGTTTCATTTCAACTACCAAACATTCACAACAACACTCACAATATTGTATCAACAATCGTCATTTATCTACATTTACCACATTCCACCATTTTTCTCCAATTTCTCCACATTTATGGGTTTTAGCTCATCATCACATTTTCTCATACATCACGCCTATTTCATGGTCTACACGTCACTTATAACATATTTATACTCCCAACTCATCAACATTCATAATTCAATCCAACTATCATTCAAATATGGCACTATTCACATTTTATGACCCATTTACTACACTCTTCTATGATCCAAGTGTTTCAACATATAAATACTTCAATCATTATGAAAAAGTCATAAAACCTACCTTATATAGTGTAGGAACAAGTCTTGAGTAGTATTACTCTTCTTGCACCAAAACCCTAGTTCACCTCTTTTGAAATTTTCTTTACTTAGATGAACTTGATGTGTTTCTCACACTTAGTTTTGTGGATTTGATGAAGTTGATCTTAAATTTTCACTTGGACTCTTGTATTGGAAGAGTTTGGAAAGTTCTAGAGAGCTATTGGGTCGCGGTGAGAGAAAATGGAATGAATTAAATGAACTTGGATCATTATTTTATAAATGCAAAAGCTGTCCCGACGTCATTATACGGTCCATTATACGGTCCGTATAATCGACCGTAAAACTGCTCCAGTGACCACCCTTTTCTGTGTCAATTTGATGGCACATTATACGGGCCGTATAATTTTATACGGTCCGTATAATCGACCGTGAAATCAACCCTTCAGCAACCTCATTCTGTGACACTTCTACGGTCCATTTTACGGGCCGTATAACGTTATACGGTCCGTATAATCGACCGTATAACCCATATTTTCACTGATCTTTCTCTTGTCACTTCGTTTGATCTCCGATCCTTATGGAACCTTCTTAACACTTGTTTTCCTTAACAACTTTCTTCCCTTACCTTGAATGTCTTTGAAATCTCGATTAAGGTCATCAAACGCTGTTCCTTGCTTATCAAAACACCATATACGTACCATTCATTGGCCTATTCACTGTACGCTGATGGGAAATTTTCTGAGGTGTAACAAGTTCCCCTAATCCTCTTGCTATCTCATTAATCCTAATCATCTTAGAATTCTTCTTTCCTTATCAATTCCTTAGTAATGGATGATTAAAAGTGGGTTTTGATGGATTCTATATCTAGGCTTATTAATGATGAAATTGATGGAGTTTAAGCTAGATTTTGATGAATCTAAGGTTGTTAATAATTTATTTTCCATTATTAGTGTTGAATTCTTGAATCAAAGGGTTAGGGTTTATATCCAAAATTGGGGGTTTTGCTTCAATTTCGAAATTAGGGGAATCCATGAGTTAATTTAGCAATTAGTTATTGGGTTATGATCATCTAGTGCTTAATTGATATTTTACTTTCGAATTTCTCGTTTTGACCTTGTGGGCCCCATTTTCCCAAATTCTAGGGTTGGATTTGACCTAAATTTAATGATTGTGATATTGTAGTATCTTACTGGTTGATGTTGATACGAGGATAGCGTTCTATATGACTTGTGTAGTCTTTCATGATATTGTTGGCGTACCCACCGTTGGTACTTGTGAAAATGATATATTGTTGGCGTACCTATTGTTGGCACTTGTGATATTGAGCTTGATTATTGATGTTCATACATGCATTGCACGCACTCTCATTCCTAATGATATACTGTTGAGACACTGTTAGTACTTGATGAAACACTGTGATGAGCTGAGCTCGATTTTAAAATGAGAGTGACGTGAGAGTCCGATATCCGATATTAGTTTCGGAATCATGGATTGAGTGAGTACACGGAGTCTGCGGGTCCCCCATGGTGGTGCCAGTGCGAACTCCCCGTGGGCAAAGATCCAATGTCTCATCTGTTTGTTGGGAAAAGATCCAGGACGAGTGGCACTTAGACTTCGCGAGTCACCTTGAGTTGTGCTACCCAGATGTCGATATTTCTGTCCGGAGTAAATGTGTACACAACATTTGCATGGCATTGCATTGCATCCATACATTATTACATTGCATTGCATTGCATCACAGCTTACATTGAGATGATTTGGTGTTGTACTTGTGATGTTGGATTCGGATTTGATATATTGAGGCTTGGCATATTTAGGATTAGATGCTCTACTTAGGGAATGACGTGTACTTGGCTTCGATTATGTTTGACTTATACTTGTTGGTTTATCTGCCTATGTTGCTTATTGTCTGAATTATGTTAGCTATGCTTAGTCGGCCGATGATACCTACCAGTATCGTTGTTTTGTACTGACCTGTACTTGCTGCATTCCTTTATGAATGCAGAGTATCAGGTTGGGTCTACTTCCATCTCTCGTGGCTGATCGTCGTCATCAGCATTGTTGCGAGTTTCCAGGGTGGGCACGAGAAGTTCGTTGCCTTGAAGACTCTTCCTATTTTATGTCTTACTATTGTTATTCTGAGACATAGACAGATTTATGTAATATTATTCCAGACTTGTATATTTTTCATTAGATGCTCTTGTATGGCTTAGACCAGACCCTAAGGGCATTTTTCCTTATTCCTCACTATTCTATTATATATCATTGTGAGACTTACATAATTATTCTTTTCCCGCTTGATTTATTTATTACTTACTTGTCGTTCGGTTGAGGATTCGCTTATCGAGGTGGAAAAGGTAAGTGCCCGTACGGATTAGCCGAAATGGGTCGTGACAGTCGGGCTTCGATGCGGGTACCAAACACTGGGTAGAAAAAAAAAAAAAGAATTAGGCAAAGAAACTTTCAGTTGGCTAAACCTTTCAGATACGGTCTTTCGGCATTCAAAAATGGACGTACAATTCTCTTCCTTTAACCTTTATATGTATAAAGTTCAAAGTTCAAACATTAAAGTTTCCTTTGTTTCAATCATGTCTGTCATCGGCAATCGGCCAGGGGTTGGTAATACAAAAAATCTCATCAAATTCAATAATTTCCCAGTTAATTAACTTTTTTTTTTATATATATTTTGTGAATATATGTATGTCGCAAATGCGGATATGGAGGATTATGGATTCGAGTACTCGGATGCGGAGCAGGAAGAGCAAGACATTGATATATAAAATCAATATTACAACTTATAGGTTTATAACTTTAATAATTACTCAACTTGTAATAATTCATTTTTTTGCGCGGATTGCCCTTGTTTTGGGGTGGTCTTTAAGCTTTGTCCCTCAAATTGCTGGTCTTTAATTTTTGTCCTTCTCTTAACATGGTGCCCGAAAATACTCCGAGGTTCTGGGTTCGAATCTCCGCTCAGTAAAAAAAAAAAATCGCAAGGAAAGACTTTGGGAAAAGTCTACCTTATGCGGCATAGGTTTCCTTAAGGCATAACTAAAAGTCTGCCTTATAAGGCAACCTATGTTGGATCCGGCATAACTTTAGTCATGCCTTAAGACAACCTATGCCGTCTCCGGCAGAGGTTGACTTGGCATAACTAAAAGTCTGCCTTACAAGGGAACCTCTGCCGGATCTGATAGAACTTTAGTTATGCCTTAAGGCAACTTATGCCATATAAGGCAAACTTTTCTAAAAGACTTGTCTTGCAACTTTTTATTTTATTTTTATGCCTGAGTCGGGGTTCGAACCCAGAAACTCAGAGTATTCTAGGCGAAGGGCAAAAATTAAAAACCAGCAATTTGAAGGGCAAAAATTAAAGACCACCTCGAAAAGGGGCATTCCTGCGAATTGCACGTAGTAATTGACCATTAAAGTCATGAATCTTTGACCCGGCCCACTTATACGTGTCGACAATATAACGTTTTTTTTTTTTGCGCGGATTGCCCTTCATTTGGGGTGGTCTTTAATTTTTGCCCTTCAAATTGGTGGTCTTTAAGTTTTTCCCTTCGCCTAATACTCCGAGGTTGTGGGTTAGAATGCCAGCTCAGTAAAAAAATAAAAATAAAAATAAAAAATCGCAAGACAGAATTCTGCCCATGCAAATTCTACCTTAAGGCAGAATTTTGCAAATCTGCCCATCTGCCTTAAGGCCCAAATTCTGCCTTGCAAAACTGCCCATGCAAATTCTACATTAAGGCAGAATTTAGGCCTTAAGGGCAAAAGTTAAAGACCACCAATTTGAGGGGCAAAAAGTAAAGACCACCCCCAGCGAAGGGCAATCCTGCCAATTGCCCTAATATAACTAATGCCCATTATGTTTTACTAATAAGTGGGTCGGGTCCCCACAAAGGTAGGGTTAAGGTCTGCTACACCAACCCACAAGGGTGACTTAGTTGGTTTGAGCACGAGACTTTTCAATGGAAGGTCTTAGGTTCGAATTCGAACCCTGCCTACGACAACAGGGTGTTTGTGTTACACCTCGTGGATTTTCGCGTCCTTATAAGCAAACTAACGTGAGTTCGGAGAGGCCATGATACCCCTATAAGGTCAAGGAAGACTTTTAATAAGTGTTAGACAAGTATTTAAAGGTTTCGGGATCAAGCGAATCGAAGGAAATAGGTTCGTTGAAAATTTGCTAAAAACTTGACAAAATTTTGACGCAAATTTTGGACC
The DNA here is from genome assembly GCF_019175385.1 of Lycium barbarum. Lineage (NCBI taxonomy): Eukaryota > Viridiplantae > Streptophyta > Magnoliopsida > Solanales > Solanaceae > Lycium > Lycium barbarum. The sequence goes on from NC_083338.1 coordinate 28,412,703, forward strand.
AACTTGTCAGGGGCATATCTCCTAGAATATGAGGAGTTACGGAATCCATAACCTATGTAAATTGAAGTTCGGCGAGTCTTCTTTCCAATGCAACTGACAAATCGCATTTCTGTGAAGTATGGAGGGAACAACGGCCCGTACAATAAAGTACGTCCCGTACTTTCTGGGCGTATTTTGCCCAGAATTTCCAGAACTTGAAATTTCTGCCACCCAAAGTACGTGATACTATTCATCACGTACTTCAAAGTACGTGATGAACAGTACACACATACTATTCCCGATATTTCCAGAAATTGGGGCGTTGGAAATGTTTTTTCCAACTTTTATAAATGGGTGTCAAGTGGGCCGGGCCATTTTAACGTGGGCCACAAGGGGCCGGGCCGTAAGTTAAGGGGCTGGGCTGGGGGCTAGGCTTGGAGAGGGAAAGGGTGTCCGGCCCAGCCCACCTCGGATAGGGGCTACACCTAGGGCTAACCGGGCCCGTTAGTGGGCCAGGCCGGGTTTTAGTTAGTGGGCCGGGCCGAGTTTTAGTTAGTGGGTCGGGCCGGGTTTTAGTTAGTGGGCCGAGCCGGATTTTAATTATTTAAAAAAAAAATTCTAATACTAAAATTTATTAAGTTTGATACTTTAAAATCTAGTTGTTGTCAACTTTATTTTAACCATCAAGTTCCTTAAATTATACTTTGGCCGTATTTTCAATCTATAAATGTCATTCATTCCTCTCCATATTATCTCACAATTCCCTACTCTCCTCTTTCTCTAAATTTCCTACTAATCTAAATGGGAACTAAATGGGAACAATGCACATGAGTTTTGATACTAAACCAAAGTTCTTAGTTTAATTATCTCATCTGATCCTAAGTCCTAATGTCATGTGCAGATTGTCACACTTCCATCATCGGCGGAGACATTTCAATATGCTAAAAAATATTTAATAATTATTATATATAAAATATTTGAAACTAATAATATTTTATTAATATATTATTATATATATATATATAACTAATAGTTTATATTATTATATACTGTATAACCTATTGAAATATTTTTGAACTTGTGTAAGCCAACAACAAGATAGTAACTTAAAAGGGGTATTTGATTTATTTCACGCATCAGCAATTTCAGAGGCTTGTCATTTCACTGATTTTGTCAGCCTCTTATAATGTCTTGTTGCTTTTGGGCACTGATCAATGTTTGTCCCTCCTTGCAGAAATTTATCTTAGAGTTACTGCTTGTGTAGGATTAGGTTTACACGATTACATTTATAGTTCTATTTTGACTGCGTACAAATTATTATTCTTGTACATAAAATTATATATAAAATTATAACACAAATTTGAAAATAAATTCAAAGGCTCAGTGAGCCTTTAGTTTTATTAATCGATAATTGCAAAGTCGAATTTAAACTTTAAAGCTTACAAACTTACATTTACTTTTCTTTGATTTCGTAAAATTAAACTAGAAAAAGAAAATTCAATTTGACAACTCTTCAAATTTAAATCTACATATTTTATTCAATTCTTCCATATTAACATTAGGAGGAATTGGCTCAAAATTTTCATAATTGACATCTCCATACATTGGAGATGTTTGTACCGATGGATCTCCAAGTGACATTATATCTTCAAGTTGCTAGTCTTCTCTTGGATCTTGTTCTCTTCCTTGATTTCTTCGCTCTGATCTAATCCAATCTCTGAAACATACTAGAACATTCATTGCGATGCTGCACAAGGAGTGTCGGTTGTCTCCGAGCTGCTGCCTTCCTTGGCTAAATGCACTTTCTGATGCAACAGTTGACATTGTAACATTTAGCACATCTCTAGCCATTGTTGAAAGAATGGGAAATTGTCTTCTATTGTTCCTCCACCAATCCAGTGCATTAACTCCATCTTCGAAAGGCTCCAATGGCTGTCTCAAAAAAAATTGAAGCTCATCAAAGTTTGTATTACTTTGTTGAGGTGCTATTTGAGACCAAATAGATAATCTAGGAACACCCATGGTAGGCACACTTTGTGCCGGTCTTTTAGAAGATGAAGTTTCGATAGAAGGACCACATGGGATAGAAGTCGGTGTAGCATTATCAAGTAATGTAGAATAATGGTTATATAATTGTTGTGCGTAATCATTTGCATCGCACATAGCCTTAATAAGGGATGGGTCCTTAGTAGTTTTAATATCTAAAGAAGTATATATAATACGGGTCAATTCTGACATATTAATATATTTAATACACAAATTTAATATAGCACCAACTAAGTAAATAGGAGGAATAGGAAAGAAATACTTTTTGAATTTAATTATCATTGCAGTAACAGCATCTGTGTAACCTTCTTTAAACTTATATTCTTTAAGAAAATAAGAGATATCATCTAGATAAGCTAAAATGTTACAAACAGTAGGATAATAAGCACCGGAAAATTCCAGAGTAGCGATATAAAAAATTTCTAAAAAATCTACAACATCCTTAATTTTGATCCAATCAAAATCACTTAACATTAACTCGGGATATCCAGTAGCAAATTGGTTAAAGGTTGCAGTTATAGGAACTTTATATTCAACACAAGTTTTTAAGAAATCATAAGTAGAATTCCACCTAGTGTCTATTTCTTCAGGCATAAATCTTGGTCTAAGATTATTTTGCCTGCATTTATTTTTAAATTCAGCAAGTCGCTTCATATTATTATTTCCTTGAATAAAACCAACTGCGTGTCTAATTTTCTCAATCAAAGGCTCAAAGAAAGAAAGACCATCTTGAACAATTAAATTGTAAATATGACAAGCACACCGGACATGAAATATTTCAGGTAAAGGTGGAGACAACTCAGATTTTAAACTGTCGATAGCAGATGTGTTGTTAGAAGCATTATCAAAGGCCATACATAAAACTTTGCTTGTAAGACCATAATATTTTGCAATGACTGTGACAGTATCAAATATGAATTGTGCAATATGTCTACGGTCTTCGTCATATTGAAAAGCTAAAATACGTTTTTGCATATTAAAATTATCTATCCAATGATAAGTAACTGTTAAATAATCATTTCTATTAACAGCATGACCAAGATCCGAGGTGAGAGAAACTCTACAAGGGAGATATGTCAATAAATAACGTAGATAAAACAGATATTGTCCATGAAGTCTAAAAATATCAGATCTACAAGTAGTTCTAGGAATACCGCTAAACATAGGATTATAAATTTTTTGTATATAATGAATAAAAGCATCAGAAGAAGCAAAGGTGAAAGGCAAACAACCCACAACTATCATTTTCGCTAATTCTTCACGATCCTTCATTTTATTATATGATCCACCTAATTTATCGGTCTTTAGGTTCAGTCTTGTTTGGGTTAACCCCCCGGTGGCACCCTGAGCTTCTGCTATCTCTTCTTTCCAATTTGGGTGATTGTTATCCAAATGTCTAGTCAATTGACCCGTCCCCCCTTTACTACCGCCGGTGCTATGCTTATAAGGTATCTCACAAATTTTACATGCAACATAATCCGGATTATTTTCTAATCGGGAAAAATAATTCCACACTAAGCTTGTTTTTTCCGAGCGCTAGTTTTTTTTTTTGGGCTTCTTCAGGTAGTGGAGGATGACCCTGAGCCTCAGTTCGAGACTGAGCAATATCATTAGCGGGACTAGTGGATGTATTATGGTCATTATCATCATCGTCTACTTGTATCTCAACTTCATTCTCATCTTCTATACCGTACGTTTCTTGTAATTCTATATAATTCATATCATGTGCACCCATACCTATGTCACCTATTTCACTAGGTGGTGCTTGCGGAACACGAGTATAATTTCTAGCGCTAGTACTACCCCCACCACTACCACTACCGGATTTTTTCTTACCGCTACTACTACCACCGGGACATAAAGCTTTACCGATTCTTTTTAGTGGTTCCATTATGCAAATTAAAATAATGAAAATTAAAATTAAAATGCAAGAATTAAAGTACTAAATAAAAGTAAGAGATGGAACGAAGGTACCAAATTTTTGGGAGATAACGAAATAACAACGTGGTCGTAAATTGATGAATTGAATACTTGAAGCCTTCCACTTGATCTTGTTAATTGCAAGTTTGCAAAAACAATTAAAGTAGAAAACTAAAATTATAGAAATTGCTGAAAATTAAGAGGGAAAGTGAGATAAAATGAGAGGATTGTAGTAAAAAATGATGAAATGTATGAGGTATTTATAGGTGAAAAATGGGTTAAACTGTAATTTTTAAAACTTAAAGGTCCAAAATAGTTTTAAGGGGTTGAGGGGTCCTTTTTTGGGCCAACGGTTGAATTGCCAATCTTTCCGTTGGCAACGGTCACTTGGCCACTTTGTTAATTCTTTGGGGCCCACCTGCCCATTATTAATTGAAAAAAAAAACAAAGGAAGAGCTTACTAGTTTTCAAACGTTGGAAAAGGTCATTGCCCATTTTATTAATTCTGTGGGGCTCAGCTGACCAGTGACCACTATTTATTTTTTTAAAAAAAAAGGAGAGCTAATTAGTATTCATTTAGTAGCAATTAAATATTAACGGATCCGACTCCTCTCCATTTTCATTGTCTCCATTTTCCCCAAGTTCTTAATTGAATAAGAGACACATTACATGAGTTAAAATTAATGGTTGAGTTTTAATTAACTAAAGTAAGATTCTAACTATGGTTTGAATAATTAATAAATATTTCATATATTTGCTTCCAAAATTTTAAGAATCTCACAATTATAGCTACAGTTATTTTATTGCGATACAATGTTTTTAAAATACTTATTATTAGTAATAAATGTAGTACTTATCTTTTTTTCTTTTTTTTATTTGTAGTAGGACGTGCCGGGCTGGTGCCCCGGTGGGCCATCACCCGGGCTACTGGTGGGCCGGGCTGGTGGGCTGTCCACCTTGTCTGGCCCAACCCCTTACACCTCTTAGTGGGCTTGGGTCGGGCCGGTGGTGGGCCGGGTTGGCCTGACCCACTTGACACCCTTACTTTTATATACTCATTCCCACGATTTAGGCCTCATTTTTCACCCAAATTAAAACCCTAAATCCTCTCAAAGCTTCCATTAACTCACCATATCAACACAAATCCAAGAGAAATCAAAGATTAAACACCAAGAATCAAGAGAATCAAGTGTGTGGATGCTCACTAGAGTTGGTGGAAGCCAAGAATTCTCTTGCAATTGAAGTTGGGTTTTTTTCTCAAGTAAAGTATTTTCATCTAAAGTCCATTCCTACATCACCATAGGTGAGTTTTGTATTCATTTCATGTTATTAAGAGTATTGAGTGGTTGAATGACTTGGATTGGGGAAGAAAGTAGAATATGAGGCTTAAATGTGGAAATAATGATATTCTTGAATAGTAATTTGATTTGAATCATAATTCTTGTTATGCCATGAGTATAATCATGTTGTAAATGATAATAATGATGTTGAGGAACTATTATATGAAAATGGATATGGTGTTGCATTGTAGTTATGGTTAAGGATGACTTTAAAAGGGAATTTTAAGAGTTGAATAATGTTTAACTTGAAGAAGTTTATTGATTATGATATAATGGGTGTTGCTATCGATATTTGGGAGTTGTTTACCATATGGAGGAAGTTGTTGAAACAAAGGAACTGTTGCCCAATTTTCGTTAGCTCTTAGCCATTTTAGTTTAGACACAAGTATGCTTCCAATTATCTAATTTTAGTACAAAATCTCTTGAATGTAGAATCGTGAGCTTGGAGGGGGAAACGTTTAGTCGATAAAGTTAAAGAGATGTAAAGGTATGTGAGGATAGTCCCTTTCTTTCAAAGGCATGACTCCTATACTATGATTCCTTTATATTTCCATGACTTTCTCGTATCCCAAAGTTAAGGCTAAAGATTTCTAGGAGCTTCCTATGAGAAAGAGAGGAGATATGTTCTATGATAATGACGATGAATATGATAATTTTATTCATCGAGATTCTAAAGATTATGAAATGATGCTATAATGAGACCAATGATCCAAGTGCATGATTTTCTTGATATTACTCATTGTTGATAGCCTCACCTCATAATACTAATTCCTTTAAGGTGAGACATGGCGATCATGATTGTTCCATAACATAATCGGAGGTTACCGACCTTACGTCACTCCGATAGAGTTGTAGCTTTTAATTGGGCTCTCATGTATGCTTATTTTTATGTATGATTACACCGTGCCTAGTTGGCCGGGCAGACACAACTTCGGTGGGCGGCTTATGGATGATGATAGTTACACTGTGCCTAGTTGACCGGGCAGTCACCACTAGTGGGCGGCGTGAGATGATTACCCTAGACGCGGGCTAGTGATGATATTATGTTATGTATGTATGAAAAATGTTTTCTTAAAAGGTTAAGGATGCATGGTATTCGCCTTTAGGGGCAGTTTGATATACAGTTATCTCTTTCCCTCATGTTTCCTTATTGCTTTACTACATTATGGTTCATGCCTTACATACTCAGTACACTATTCGTACTGACGTCCTTCCTTTTATGGTCGCTGCGTTCATGCCCGCAGGCAGACAGGGAGACGGACCGGATACCTAGGAGCTCTATCAGCAGTCGTATAGGAGCACTCCACTTCTCCGGAGTTGTCGCTTGTTAGTATATTTTGTGTACATATTTGGGGCATGGCGGGGTCCTGTCTCGTTCTTATGATTCCAGTATTCTAGTAGAGGCTAGTAGATACATGTGTGTGGGTAGTAGATGTCTTATGATCTTATTAGTGCATATTCTGCGCATCATTTTGTAGCCTTGTGGGCTTATGTATATGTATATATGTGTTTGGGTAGTAAATGAAGGTTGTCTCGTAATGGGTTTTATGATGAGAACGGTGTATGTTCAGATTGAATGTGATGACAAGTGAGTTAGGTGGTGCTCGGTAGGGTAGCTCCGGGTACCCGTCATGGCCCTCTAGCTGGATCGTGACAAAAGTAGTATCAGAGCAGTTCGTCCTAGGGTGTGTCGACGAGTCGTGTCCGATAGAGTCTTGTTTATGAGTGTGAAGCACGCCACACTTATAAACAGGAGGCTGCAGGGCATTTAGGAACTATTGACCTTCCTTCTCATCTTAGATAGTGCGATAGAGTTAAGTCAAGAATGCAACTATCTAATATTTTCCTGTCTAATTTCAGCGATGCCTCCGAGAAAGAAGAAGAAAGTCAGCACAATATTGGGCGCTGCTGGAGAAGGTACCAGCTGAGAACTCCCGACTGAGCTAGAACAAAGCGAGGCTCAGAGTGTCACTCCCTCACATACTACCTCTACTCCTCCATTAACAGAAGAGCATGGAAGGGCTCCAATCCCTTCACCTGTTGCTCCAGATCGGGACTTGCGAGATGCAGTCCAGTTGTTGACTAAGTTAGTAGCCGCCCAGACCCAGCGGCAGAATGCGAGTCCTGGTGACAGAGCGACTAGTGCCAGAGCCCGTGAGTTTATGAGGTTGAACCTGCCAGAATTTTTAGGTCAAAGCCGGATGAGGACCCACAGGCCTTTATAGATGAGATGTTGAGGACGCTAAGAATAATACACGCTTCTGATACTGAGTCAGTGGAGTTGGCGGCCTATAGGTTGCGGGATGTAGTCGTTCTGTGGTATAACAATTGGATGCTTTTGAGAGGGGAAAATGCACCTCCTCCGGTATGGCAAGAGTTCGTAGATGCCTTCATTCACCATTATTTGCCACCAGAAGTTCGACGGGCCCGAGCCTACAGATTCTTAAATCTCAGACAGGGAAATATGAGCGCCCGAGAGTATAGCCTTCGGTTCAATTCGTTGGCTAGGTATGCTCCAACTATGGTAGCCATATGGGAGACCAAGTGCATCAATTTGTGAGTGGCTTGAGGCCACACTTGATTAAAGACTGCTTGACGGCTTCACTTCAGGAAGGGATGGACATTTCCCGGATTCAGGCCCATGCCCAGAATTTAGAGGAACAATAGCAACCGCATAGGGGTGACGCGATATTGATAGAGGGCATAGTAAGAGGGCCAGATCTGCCGGTGTCAGTGGTGAGTACAGAGGGGGTCAGAGGCAACAACATTCCAGATATTCAGGCCAGTCCATGGCTAGTGCACCTCTTCGATTTACCGGCAGGAGATTTGACCGCCCCATTTATTCTGGATCGGGTCAGAGCTCGAGAGCTTCTGGTTCTCAGTTTGGAGGCGATCCTAGTCAGAGGAGACCACCAGTACCACGATGCAGCTAGTGCGGTAAATTACATACGGGCCAATGTCGCCGAGGCTCAGATGCTTGTTATGCTTGTGGTCAGACTGGGCATATGATGCGTGATTGTCCATCGTTGGGTGATAGAGGTAGCTGGTTCCTTATTGTCTGTACGCCCTTTGGGGCAAGGCTCACAGGCGCCATCAGGGCGTGGCAGGGGCAGAGGAGGAGCATCCAGTTCAAGTGGCCCTCAGGCCCGTATTTATGCATTGGCCGGGCGACAGGATCTTGAGTCCTCCCATGATATGGTCACAGGTATATTATCAGTATTCTCTTATAATGTTTATGCATTGATTGATCTGGGTTCTACCTTGTCGTATATTACTCCTTATATTGCATATCGTATTGGGGTGAAACCTGAGCCAATCAAACCTTTTGAAGTGTCTACTCCTGTTGGTGACCCGGTAATAGCCATTCTCGGGAGAACCAGTGTTAGAATGGAAAGGTAATACAGCGTCCCCGAGAGGTAGGTTTATTTCCTATCTCAAAGAGAGGAAGATGATTGCTAAGGGCTATATCTATCATTTAGTCCGGGTTCATGACACTGAAGCAAAACCGCCAACTTTTCAATCAGTTCCGGTAGTGAATGAATTTTCAGATGTATTTCCAGATGAGCTTCCAGGTCTTCCACCAGAACGGGAGATCGATTTTACCATCGATGTGCTGCCGGATACCAAACCCATATCTATTCCTCCTTATAGGATGGCTCCTGCAGAATTGAAAGAGCTAAAGGCATAACTAAAAGATCTGCTTGAAAAAGGCTTTATTAGGGCTAGTTCATCGCCATGGGGAGCACCTGTGTTGTTCGCGAGAAAGAAAGATGGTTCCTTACGAATGTGCATTGACTATAGGAAGTTGAACAAGGTGACCATCAAGAATAAATATCCCCTTCCGAGAATCGATGATTTATTTGATCAACTGCAGGGTGCTAAGTGGTTTTCAAAGATTGATTTGAGGACGGGATATCATCAAGTGAGAGTTAGAGAAAAAGACATTCCAAAGACGGCTTTCAGAACCAGATATGGTCATTATAAATTTCTAGTTATGTCGTTTGGATTGACTAACGCCCCGGCTGTATTCATGGACTTGATGAATAATGTGTTCAGGCCTTTCCTAGATCTATTTATAATTGTGTTCATCGATGATATACTGGTATATTCTCGATCGGATGCAGAGCATGCAGATCATCTACGTACTGTTCTTGGAATTCTTCGAACTCGGGAATTATACGCCAAGTTTTCAAAATGTGAGTTCTAGTTGAATTCTGTAACTTTTATGGGACATATCATCTCAGCTGATGGTATTCAAGTAGATACCCAGAAGATTGAGGCTGTGAAGACTTGGCCAAGGCCTACGACGCCTACAGAGGTACGTAGCTTTCTGGGTTTAGCAGGTTATTACAGAAGATTTGTAGAAGGATTTTCTTCTGTTTCTGCACCATTGACAAAGCTGACTCAGAAATCGGAAAAATTCCAATGGACCGACGCTTGTGAGCGTAGTTTACAAGAGTTGAAGAATAGATTGACTTCGGCCTCGGTTCTAACACTTCCAGAAGGATCAGAACGCTATGTTGTCTACTGTGATGCCTCCGGTGTTGGATTAGGTTGTGTGATAATGCAGCATGGTAAGGCGATTGCTTATGCTTCAAGGCAGTTGCGCAAACATGAGAAAAACTACCAGACTCATGATTTAGAATTTGCTGCAGTGGTTTATGCATTGAAGATGTGGAGGCATTATTTATATGGAGTCCATGTTGATATCTATATAGACCATAAGAGTCTCCAATATATTTTCAAGCAGAAGGAATTGAATCTGCGGCAAAGGCAATGGTTGGAGCTATTAAAAGATTACGATGTTAGCATTTTATATCATCCTGGAAAAGCAAATGTGGTAGCTGATGCTCTTAGCCGCAAATCCATGGGTAGTTTATGTGATGTTCATCCAGAGAAGAAGGAGTTAGCTCGTGAACTTCAACAACTATCCAATCTGGGAGTTTGCTTGATAGATTCAGGCAATACATGAGTCACTATTCAAAATTCGGCTGCCTCATCTTTAGTAGTTGAGGTGAAAAAGCGCCAACATGAAGACTCCAAGTTAAGACATTATAAAGATACAATTCCTCAGAAAGAAAAGTCGCCATTCAAGATTTCTGCAGATGGAGTTCTCAGGTATCGAAGCAGGCTATGTGTTCCGAATGTTGCAGGATTACGCCGTCACATTTTGGAAGAAGCTCACCATTCCCGTTATTCTGTTCATCCAGGAGCGACAAAGATGTACCATGATCTCATGTCCATATATTGGTGGGACGGAATAAAGAAAGATATAGCAGAGTTTGTAGCTCAGTGTCCTAATTGCCAGCAGGTGAAAATTGAGCATCAAAAGCCCGGAGGATTGTTGCAAGTTATGGAGATTCCACATTGGAAATGGGAAGTGACTAATATGGATTTTATTGTAGGCTTGCCTCGTTCTCGGCGTAAGCATGACTCTATATGGGTAGTTGTTGACAGACTTACAAAGTCAGCTCATTTTCTCCCAGTCAGGACTACGTACTCAGCAGAAGATTATACAAAGCTGTATCTCAGAGAGATAGTACGACTTCATGGTGTTCCAATATCCATTATCACTGAAAGGGGAGCTCAATTGACAGCTAATTTCTGGAAGACCTTCTGTCACGACCCAACCCCGTAGGCCGTGACTAGTGCCCGAGCTGGACACTCGAAACTAAACATAATATGGAAACCTGTAAAAACAAAACGTCTTCCCAGAACTGTCACACATATACATCAAGGTAACTTGTCTCCTGAGGAGTAACAATCAATCAAGCATGACATAATACACAAGCCGACAAGGCTGCCACTACATACGGGAACATCCCAAAGTATAAATGCAAGCCGACAAGGCTGCTACTACATACAACATCCCAATATATATATATATATATATATATATATATATATATATATATATATATATATATATATATATATATGCAAGCCGACAAAGCTGCCACTACGTATGGGAACGTCCCGAATATAAGTCATGCTAACACAGCTAAACAACATCTGTACACAACCCACACATATGTCTACAGACCTCTAAGAGTATCAACAATGACATATGACGGGACAGGGCCCCGCCGTACCCCTGGATTACATATATATATATATATATAAAAAGGATCTGTACCAAAAGTCTAGGCTCCAGAACAATGGAGCACTCCGAGATAGCTGAGTATGAGTCCTAAGCTGGAGGATTACCAAAGCGAGTATCTGCACCTGCAGGCATGAAACACAGCCCCCCCCCCCTCGAAGAAAGGGGGTCAGTACGAGGTATGTACTGAGTATATAAAGCATGAAATACCATAAAGAAAGATCATAACTGAAGTAGAGGTTCTAGGAGACAAGTATGATAATTAAGAAATCACTGTACATGTGCCTTACGAAACAAAATCATGCATATCATTATCATATACCATACCCGACCCATTATGGGTCTCGGTGAATAAGGTCGTGTACACATATACCATACCCGGCCCATCATGGGACTCGGTGCTATAATCATATCATCATAACGTCATATACATATACCGTACCCGACCCTCTAGTGAGGGACTCGGTGACCAATGCAGTGAAACTGTGCACGAATACATACCCGGCCCGGGACTCGATGAATGATATATTAACAGCATGCACGAGTAGAATATCATGAGCAACCATATGCAAATTATATCATCATCCGAGACTCAATAGAATAATTAGAATAACTACCACTCGAGTATCAAAGGTGATAGTCATGTTGAGTACCCTTTAAATGTCACTATGGACTATATCAAATAGAGCCTCAGGAGTCATAGACATGTACCAAGATAATATGAAATAGCTTATGGAATTCAAGGACGTTATTCATCGTAGAGTCTCTAAGAATAGGAGATTTTACATACCGACTACTATCCAACGTATAGAAGACTTGAAAGGCAATAGCTCAATTACCTTAAGAATTCTAACATCGAGAAGTGAATAAGGATCGTGAATCACACTCGAAACTTATGAATAGAATTACCCCAAAGCTCATATCATATGTCACTTATATCTAAGACATGCCAAAAGAAAGAAGGGATAACTTTACATACCTGTTAAAGGTTAATCGTAACCAAGTTCGCTTCGTCGCCTCTTTAGCCTATTTAATATGAAAGTAACGCTATTTTTAGTAAACTATACTTTCTAGCTTATAAATCTGTAACCAATCACTTATAGGAATCATTCTTTAATTCATACTCTCTTGATTAGGACTTTTATTAGTTAAGAACTTAACGGAAATCGGGCAGCATTTCCCCTATATAACTCGCCTAACCCGAACTTCCAATTAACCTCCTGTTATCACAACAATACCAACAATAACAGTAACAGAAACATTCATATAGAATCCTTACAATTCTGCCCATAAACAATTCAAACAACCCAATAACCTTTCTTAATCCTTTTCCAATCCAAATCATTAACATTTAAGATTATATACCAAACAAACCAACATACGCTTTGTATACGATACGTTATACACTTCTTTCTTCCAAATTTAGAATCCACATCAACGACAACACAAAAACAACACGAACAACAACATATGAACATAAATCATACTTTTAATCCTTTCAACTCAACAATTCCATATAACAACCACAACTCCTAATATCAACGAATTCATGCAATTTCTTACTTCCAACTTCATCTAATCTAATTTTAATCCTTCCATTACAACACCATCAATCCAATTATACCATAAAATAAGAAAATCTTACCTTAATTTAATCGGAGCAAATTCTACGCTCACTTGCACCAATTTCACTATTTATTTTTCCTCAATTCAATACCAATGTTGCTATCACCTCCTTGGACTTGTAAATCACCTTGGAATTAAATCAAAGCAAGCAAAAAAAAATTCTCAACCATAGCTGGCCGAGAGCTTGGCAGCCATGGCAATGTTCTTTTTTTTTCTTTTTTCTTTTAAGCTTTCAATTTGCAAATGAATAATGTTAACTCAATTTGGTCATTGCCATATACATTTATATGGTGTCCCTTCCTTGGACACGTGCCCCCCCCCCCCCCCCCCATGACTCATCAATTGTTGTTTTGTTTTGTTTTTTATTTTTTTAAATTAAAAAGGGGTGGGGCCCACAAGATATAATTAACTTAATTAATTTTAATTAATCACCAATCCCTACTTAATAATCTAATCATAATTAATTATTTCCTAATCTCCAATAATATTTCTACACTAAATAAAATTGATAAGCAATTCGTGTACTAATTAAAATCGAGAATTAAAGGCACTTATTTCATATCCCAAAATAATCCCGTCCTTAACTTATGTCGATTAGCTTACGAATAATTCGACGTATAAAAATACGGGATATAACACCTTCCAGGAAGGTTTGGGAACTCAGGTGAGACTTAGCACAGCATTTCATCCACAGACTGATGGGCAAGCTGAGCGCACCATTCAGACCCTCGAAGATATGTTGCGAGCATGTGTGTTAGACTTCGGAGGTAATTGGGATGATCATTTTCCACTCATTGAATTTGCATACAACAATAGTTATCACTCTAGCATTCAAATGGCCCCAAATGAGGTTTTATATGGGAGGAAGTGTAGATCGCCAATAGGATGGTTCGAGGTAGGGGAGACAAAGTTAATAGGCCCAGAATTGATCCAACAAGCGGTAGAAAAGATCAAGCTTATTCGAGACCGGTTGTTTACAGCCCAGAGTCGTCAGAAATCTTATGCGAACAATCGCCGACGAGATTTGGAATTCCAAGTTAACGATTGGGTATTCTTAAAAGTGTCGCCGATGAAGGGTGTAATGAGATTTGGAAAGAAGGGGAAGCTTAGTCCCCGGTATATTGGGCCTTACAAGATTGTACGCAAGGTGGGCCAAGTGGCTTATGAGTTAGATCTGCCTTCAGACTTGGAGTCAGTCCATCCAGTTTTTCATATGTCAATACTTCGTAAATGCATTGGAGATCCCTCCAAAATTGTGCCTATAGATGATGTCCAAGTTACTGAGAAATTGTCCTATGAAGAAGTACCTATTGCCATTCTAGATAGGCAAGTTCGGAGACTCAGAACAAAAGACGTAGCCTCAGTTAAGGTTCTATAGAGAAACAATAGTAGAGAAGAGATGACTTGGGAAGCAGAAGAAGATATGAAATCCAGATACCCACATTTATTTCCACCCCCAGAAGAAATTCAAGATGAGACGCCATTGTCACACCCCTACCAGGAGTATGACGGGCTCCGACCCGTAGGCCGGGAACCACATGACTTATCTGTCACTTTGAACATTATAAATCATAACTCAAGGAATATCTGTATGTAGAAAAGGCCCAACATAGGAATATCCGCTCATTCAGCACATATGTACGTATGCAGACCAACAAGGTCGCCACAACATAATGTATTTCATAAAGCCGGCAAGGCTAACAATAAAGTATCAAGAGCTCAAAATAAGGCTGACAAGGCCACCAATATATTATACAACAATATGAACCGGTGGAACTATAAAACATCTGACTGTACACACACGTCTACGAGCCTCTACATAGAATACAAATGATCATAAGGACAATACCAAATAGACTGCAGCTCCGAAGTGAGTGGAGTGCTTCTGAGAATCTGCTGGTGGAACACCTACGGGTCTGATCCGTCTCCCTGCCTACCTGTCGGCATGAGCACAGCGTCCACAAGAAGGGATGTCAGTATGAATAATGTACTGAGTATGTAAGGCATGAATAACAACATAATATAGATATGGAAGGTAACATGAAATAAGAGAGATAACCTGTACATCTGGATGCCTCATAAGGCGGATGTCATACATGCTTAGCTTTTAAAAAAGAACTTTTCTTGCATACATATATATAATATCGTCATCATAACGTACCCGACCTTTTCAGGACTCGGTGTGTAACATACCCGGCCCTTTCGGGACTCGGTGTGTAACGTACTCGGCCTTTTCAGGACTCGGTGTGTAACTTACCCGGCCCTTTCGGGACTGGGTGTGTAATACCAACTGATCAGTGGTTGCACAATAGGTGCCGCACCCGGCCGACTATAGCGCGGCTCGGTGTAGTAAAATACATATATATATATATATATATATATATATATATATATATATATATATAAAGCATGCATGAGAGCCAAATAAAAGCTATAAATACTTCGGAGTGACGTAAGGTCGGTAACCTCCGATTTTCATTATGAAATTATCATCATCGCTATATCTCACCTTGAAAGAACAATTATTATAAGGTGAGATCAACAACAATGAATAAAATCAAGAAAAATCATGAAATAATCTCCATAATCTCATAATAGTATTAACATCATAAGCTTTGGAATTTCCAGAATTAAAATCATCATCATCATCATAATCATCATAGAAACATTCTCATCTTTAACATCGTCATTCATATTGTAAAAACATGTCCGTTGTTGTTGTCATAAAAGCTTATAGAATCATAAATCTTTGACTCCGAAAATAGGGACATTTTGGAAAATATTTATAGATTATCAAGAAAGAAGTCACGCCTTTGAATCATAAACTCTATGAATCATGAATTTCTAGCTTTTGGGAATAAGAATATTCTTGGAAAACATTTATGGATTCACATAAAGGGATCATGGGACATTTGGAAAACACCTATTGGATTCATAAGAAAGGAATCATGCCTTTAGAAGAAAGGGACTAGCCTTAACATACCTGTTCAACCTCTAGTTATCCACACTTATTCGTCCGAATTCGTGAGTCTACATTTAAGAGGATTCACACTATCATTAGACTCACCATAGTATAGTTATACTAGACTTTCAAGTCAAACTACTCTATATTCTGCCGAAAATCGGGCAGCATCTCCCCTATTTATATGCCTAGCCAGAAATCATAATTCAACGACCAACAACAATAACAACAATACCAACATCCATAACATTATCTCCAAAACCATTATGTATCATAAAACATCCCTCACGATGTTTTTCCAATTTTCACAACTAGCCAACCCGCTAGACGATTATTTAATGACTTTATCTTCGTGAGTAAACAAAAAATAATATTAATAAGTAGAGATTCATACCTTATTCTTTCTAGAGAAGAAATATCTTCGATATTTACTTTGAATCCAAGACAATTCCAACGCAAGACAAAACTATAATCATGACTACACGTTGTCCGGACCTCGATTAATACTCCGTAACTTGAAATCTCTCAAAATCCTCGCTTTTATGTTATATATATGCTCTCATATGTGGCTGAATTTTCTAGAGCATTTGGGAAATTTTTGTGAAGAAAAGAATAAGGTTTCTCCCCTTATATAGGGTGCCAAAGTCGGCATCACTGTAGGTCTGTAGCAATACTGTAGCAGCACTGTAGCAGTGCTGTTTCTGATCTGCCCGCATAGCTTGTAACGTCCATAATTCTCTATTCCGACATCGTATCGATGAACGGTTTATTGCGTTGGAAACTAGACTCGACGAAATTCATATTAGGCGTTTGAAACACCTTAAAACTCCTATTATACTAGGAGATATGCCCCTCCAAAGTTGACTAAAAATCTGCCCAAAATCCTGCCAACATTTCTCAAATTTTCGTCAAACTTATTTTCTTCAATTTTCTTGATCTCGAAATCTTCCGAAACTCTCCATACATGATATTTATCATTTATTATACTTGATAATGGCAATGTTCTTGTGTTTCAAAATAGTCTTTCCCGATTACGACTTACGAGATCCTAATTCATCCTTTACTTCATTGTTACATATTTCCCATGGCTTGTACCTTTAAAAACATCATGGGACGTCTTCGATACTCCGTTACTACGGTGATGTACGTGGCATGCTCATGCTCAAAAAGTGCGGGGTGTAACAGCCATTGTCCCCAGGTATGTAATGCTTCTTTTGATGACTCCTTGGTCGTGTGTGACCAATATTGTTATTGTTGTTGTAGTCCTGTGAGGCATTTTATAATTTGGGTTGTTGTGATAGGCTGGTAGTGGTATAGTTACAATGGAAACTCTGGCGAAATGTTTGTAGAATTCCTAAGAGTTTAACATTCAAGGACGAATGTTTCTACGGGGGGAAGGATGTTACACCTCGTGGATTGTCGCGTCGTTGTAAGCAAACTAACGTGAGTTCGGAGAGGCCATGATACCCCTATAAGGTCAAGGAAGACTTTTAGTAAGTGTTAGACAAGTATTTAAAGGTTTCGGGATCAAGCGAATCGAAGAAAATAGGTTCGTTGAAAATTAGGAAAAAACTTGACAAAATTTTGACGGAAATTTTAGCCCAACTTGTCAGGGGCATATCTCCTAGAATATGAGGAGTTACAGAATCTATAAGCTATGTAAATTGAATTTCGGCGAGTCTTCTTTCCAATGCAACTGACAGATAGCATTTCTGTGAAGTAGGGATGGAAATACGGCCCGTACAATAAAGTACGTCCCGTACTTTCTGGGCGTATTTTGCCCAGAATTTCCAGAGCTTGAAATTTCTGCCCCCCAAAGTACGTGATACTGTTCATCACGTACTTCAAAGTACGTGATGAATAGTACACACGTACTATTCCCGAGATTTCTAGAAATTGGGGCGTTGGAAAAAAATTTCCAACTTTTATATACTCATTCCCACGATTTAGGCCTCATTTTTCACCCAAATTAAAACCCTAAATCCTCTCAAAGCTTCCATTAACTCACCATATCAACACAAATCCAAGAGAAATCAAAGATTAAACACCAAGAATCAAGAGAATCAAGTGTGTGGATGCTCACTAGTGTTGGTGGAAGCCAAGAATTCTTTTGGAATTGAAGTTGGGTTTTTTTCTCAAGTAAAGTATTTTCATCTAAAGTCAATTCCTACATCACCATAGGTGAGTTTTGTATTCATTTCATGTTATTAAGAGTATTGAGTGGTTGAATGACTTGGATTGGGGAAGAAAGTAGAATATGAGGCTCAAATGTGGAAATAATGATATTCTTGAATAGTAATTTGACTTGAATCATAATTCTTGTTATGCCATGGTATAATCATGTTGTAAATGATACTAATGATGTTGAGGAAGTATTATATGAAAATGGATATGGTGTTACATTGTAGTTATGGTTAAGGATGACTTTGAAAAGGAATTTTAAGAGTTGAATAATGTTTAACTTGAAGAAGTTTATTGATTATGATATTATGGGTGTTGCTATCGATATTTGGGAGTTGTTTACCATATGGAGGAAGTTGTTGAAACAAAGGAAATGCTGCCCAATTTTCGTTAGCTCTTAGCCATTTGAGTTTAGACACAAGTATGCTTCCAATTATCTAATTTTAGTACAAATTCTCTTGAATGTAGAATCGTGAGCTTGGAGGGGGAAACGTTTAGTCGATAAAGTTAAAGAGACGTAAAGGTATGTGAGGCTAGTCCCTTTATTTCAAAGGCATGACTCCTATACTATGATTCCTATATATTTCCATGACTTTCTCGTATCCCAAAGTTGAGGGCTAAAGATTTCTAAGAGCTTTGTATGAGAAAGAGAGGAGATATGTTCTATGATAATGACGATGATTATGATAATTTTATTCATCGAGATTCTAAAGCTTATGAAATGATGCTATAATGAGACCAATGATCCTAGTGCATGATTTTCTTGATATTACTCGTTGGTGATAGCCTCACCTCATAATACTATTTCCTTCAAGGTGAGACATGACAATCATGATTGTTCCATAACATAATCGGAGGTTACCGACCTTACGTCACTCCGATAGAGTTGTAGCTTTTAATTGGGCTCTCATGTATGCTTATTTTATGTATGATTACACCGTGCCTAGTTAGCCGGGCAGACACCACTTCGGTGGGCGGCTTATGGATGATGATAGGTACACCGTGCCTAGTTGGCCGGGCAGTCACCACTAGTGGGCGGCGTGAGATGATTACCCCGGACGCGGGCTAGTGATGATATTATGTTATGTATGTATGAAAAATGTTTTCTTAAAAGGTTAAGCATGCATGGTATTCTCCTTAAGGGGCAGTTTGATAGACAGTTATCTCTTTCCCTCATGTTTCCTTATTGCTTTACTACATTATGGTTCATGCCTTACATACTCAATACATTATTCGTACTGACGTCCTTCCTTTTATGGACGCTACGTTCATGCCCGCAGGCAGACAGGGAGACGGACCGGATACCTAGGAGCTCTATCAGCAGTCGCATAGGAGCACTTTACTTCTCCGGAGTTGCCGCTTGTTGGTATATTTTGTGTACATATTTGGGGTATGGCGGGGTCTTGTCTCGTTCTTATGATTCCAGTATTCTAGTAGAGGCTCGTAGATACATGTGTGTGGGTAGTAGATGTCTTATGATCTTATTAGTGCATATTTTGCGCATCATTTTGTAGCCTTGTGGTTCTATGTATATTTATATGTATATATGTGTTTGGGAAGTAAATGAAGGTTGTCTAGTAATGGGTTTTATGATGAGAACGGTGTATGTTCAGATTGAATGTGATGACAAGTGAGTTAGGTGGTGCTCGGTAGGGTAGCTCCGGGTACCCGTCATGGCCCTCTAGCTGGGTCGTGACAGTTTGCCTTCTGGGTCGAGCTCGTCGTACGGGGATTGCCTAGTGCGGTTTAACTCTCCCGTGTGGTTTGCAGGCTATTGCACAGGAGCGGGTTTACTCTCCAAACCCCACTTGTGGGACTATATTGGGTATGGTGTTGTTGTAAGTGGGTCGGGTCAGGGATGCAGGTTTAGTTTGGGTCCTTAATAAATCATAGTACCGATTTTAGTTTTTTTCTCTATAATTTTTTGATTCCACGTCCCTAAATAGGTATCAGAAATTGTATTTCCGGCTAAGATGACCATGGAGGCTAGCTAGGTAGAGTAAGATGACTTTTGAAAGACAAAAGAAAGATACATGACTTTAGTGGTCAACTACTACAAGTTGAGTGATCATTCAGGCAATCAACTCTAATTTTTGATATTGCTCCTTAGAGATGTTCTATCTGTTTGTATTGGTCCACTTGTGTTCACTATAACTCCTCTATTTGAACGCATTATCAAAGTAATATTCTGCAATGATTTATACATAGGTTTGGTCAATACTGATCCTGAGGGAGCACTTGAGGGTTTTGCTAAAGTAGTACGTATGGAACCTGAGAAAGCAGAGTGGTAAGGAGTTGAAAGTGTATATTTGCAGTTTTCAACAGTGCTTTAATAAAAGCTTTCTACCTGTGTAGCTTTTGTCACTATTTATATGACCTGAAAGTCGAAATCACTTACCTTGGTTAACAAAGAGAGGTCAGAATCAATTAGCAGGCCTCTATCTCTTCTTATTTACTTCAGTAGACCGAGAAACCTTCTGGTTCTAGCTTCAAAGCTCGCCGAATAATGGGCTTGCCCTCTATCTTTCTTCACTTAGATACTACGCTTGCTTAACCAGCTACAGTCAAACCTCCCCATAACAACATCGCTTGTTCCGATATTGTTTGACTGCTATAGCGAAATGTTATTATAGAGACATATAATATAGCATAACATTAAAGATCAGTTCCACATAATACATGGTTGTTATAGTGAAATGTTGCTATGAAGAATGACTAGTATAGAGAGGTTTGTCTGTAGTAAAATTTGAACTGGGACGTGTACCTATCACAAGTGCCTCTTTCTTCTATCCACTCTTTTTCTCATTTCATGTGCGTATATGACTCAACAAGTATCAAATCACTGATGAAGACGATGTCTCTTTAGTTTACTTTTGAACTGGGTTTTTTTCATCTTCTGGCGTGTAGTTTCTATCCTCTTCTCTGAATTGGAATTGCAAATTTGCATTATATCCCTTATTCAAAATTTGTAGTTATAGTTCAAGTTTGTAATTTTAAAAGCCTGGTTATAGTTCATACATCCAAGTCATGTAAACCTCTTATTCAGGTCTCATGCTTTATGCTTTTAAGAATTTTAGAGCTAGGGAAGTAAAGGAAATTATGGATGCTTATAGGGAAATGCTTACCTAAATAAAATCAGCAATGACACGGAACTATAGTGAGAAGTGTATAAACAGTATCATGGATTTTGTTTCTGGATCAGCTAGTCAGAACTTCATCCTTCTACAAGAGTTCTACCCGACAACACTTAAAGCCCTCGAAGAGGCTAAGAATAAGGTTATAATGTATTCATTTTATGGCATACATGAGCCTGTTTGTAGGTTTCTCTCGAAGTTCATGTGTCTTTTTGTTAAGGTCTCATG
This sequence comes from Lycium barbarum, assembly GCF_019175385.1. NCBI lineage: Eukaryota > Viridiplantae > Streptophyta > Magnoliopsida > Solanales > Solanaceae > Lycium > Lycium barbarum. The sequence goes on from NC_083338.1 coordinate 28,434,219, forward strand.
ATCCCCTATTTCTTTCACAGAGATTATGGTTCAAGGTTAGTCTAAAGCTTTGCAAGATTTGGTTTGACGTGGGGGAATATGAACGATTAAGCAAGGTATCTTGCTTTGCTCAGAGTAGCATCTGTAGCTATTATTTTGCTATGGTTTTCCTGAACATAACTTGATAACTTTATTAGATTCTGAAAGAGCTTTACCCATCTTGTAAAAACAACGATGGCACTAATGATCATAAGAAAGGGACACAATTGTTGGAGGTATATACAATTGACATTCAAATGTACACAGAGACAAAAAATAACAAAAAACTGAAGCTATGTTAATACCTTTCTTCCCATTTACTTGATAATATACTCACTTTTGAGCAGAATTAGATGTCATTTCCTTCATTTTGGCCAAAATTTTTGCATTCATCCTCTATCAATTCAGATGCCAATTTCAGTTACTTCTCTATGTCTAAGTTTCTCTTGTTTTTTGTTGTCTCTTTTTCCTAAAGCATGTTATTTCTAGAAGCACCTTTTTTGGAAACTAAAAGTTCCTTACGAAAGATAGTAGTACATTCTGAAGGTAGTCATTGAGAATCTTTGGAAAATTCTAGTCTTTGTAACACGCACACAATTTTCTTTGATTTTTCTTTTCTTTTCCTGAATTTAGCACGAATCTATTAAATTCCTCTAGTAGTAAGAGGTTATTTCCATGGCTTGAACCCCTGACCTCTTGGTCACTCGACGTCAACTCTTATTTTTGTGCCAATACTTCCATTAAGACAAATTATGATACATCATAATTAAACTATGTTATATTAAAACTAGAGTAGTTCGCAATGTGGTTTTTCCAAGTGACAAGCTTTTAAAAAGCCAAACATTACTACTCCTTTTGGGTGCGGGCGTTGGAGAAATATCTTGAAGGGTTGGGAGGAGTTTAGTGATAACATAACTGTCAAGGTAGGGGATGGGAGTAGGGTTAGTTTTTGGGGACACAGGTGGTGTGGGGATAAAACCTTGAGAGCCACATATCCAAACATTCATAGTATTTCATGCCAAAAAGAGATGACAATCCAACAAATTCAGAAGATACAAGAAAGAAATGTTCTTTGGGATCTTCAATTTAGGAGTAATCTTCAAGATTGAGAGATAAGTGTCACGACCCGACTAGAGGGTCATGACGGGTACCCGGAGCTACCCTACCGAGCACCACCTAACTCACTTGTCATCACATTCAATCTGAACATACACCATTCTCATCATAAAACTCATTACGAGACAGCCTTCATTTACTTCCCAAACATATATATATATATATACACATAGGCCCACAAGGCTACAAAATAATGTATAGAATATGCACTAATAAGATCATGAGACATCTACTACCCATACACATGTATCTACGAGCCTCTACTAGAATACTAGAATCATAAGGACGGGGCGGGACCTCGCTATGCCCCAAATATGTACAAAAAAAATATACCAACAAGAGGCAACTCCGAAGAAGTGGAGTGCTCCTATAAGACTGCTGATAGAGCTCCTAAGTATCCGGTCCGTCTCCCTGTCTACCTGTGGGCATAAATACAACGTCCATAAAAGAAAGGACGTCAGTACGAGTAATGTACTGATTATGTGAGGCATGTATAATAATATAATAAAACAATAAGGAAACATGAGAGAAAGAGATAACTTGTATATCAAACTGCCTCTTAAGGCAAATACCATGCATGCTTAAGTTTTTTCCAAATTTTCAACAAACCTAATTTATTCAATTCGCTTGATCCCGAAACCTTTAAATACTTGTCTAACACTTATTAAAAGATTAAAAGTCTTCCTTAACCTTTTAGGGGTATCATAGCCTCTCTGAACTCACGTTAGTTTGCTTACGACGACGCAAAAATTCACGAGGTGTAACAATAAAGGAATTGCATAACTCGCTTGATACTCTACAAACACAGTCTAGCCTTCAACATCCAGGACTCTTGGAGATGGGAGTTACAAAATGGGGGTCGTTTCTCAGTGAAGTCCTAAAATGTCAAGATGCTCACAGGAGATGAGACGGTTTTCCTGCACGATGCAATTTGGATTCTCAGGGCACCAAGAAAGGATGTTTCTTCGTATGGATGGCGACTAGAGGAGCAATTTTGACAGCCGAGAGTATGGGGAAAAAGAGGATCACCTATGTTAGTTTGTGCTTTATTGTTTATATACAAAAACCCGGGAGAGTTTACGGATCACCTTCCACTACATTGTCAGCGCTTGCTTCAATATGGGTGATTCTGAGATGGTTTGGACTACTGTGGAATATCCAGGGGACAATAAAGTACACTTTGTTCAATTGGGATTTTATAAGACGGAAGAGAAGGAACATGACATGGGATATTGCTCCATTAGCTCTTATATGGATAAGGTAGAGAGAAAAAAATAGAAGACATTTTAAGGGAATTGAGCATGATTTTGTACATTTGAAAAATAGCTTTTTATCCCTCATTTATTTTTGGTGCACCCATGAGATTCCTATGTGTACGGATGAATGGGGTGTCCAAGTAGAGAACCACTTATTTTTGTAGGCTCTCTTTGTCTGGTATACTACTTGAAATCATAGATGAGTTGAAATCTAGGAACTTTTGGCATCCCCCTCTCTTTCTCTGTCTCTCTCTCTATACTTACAGGGAGACACACTTACATGAAGTGTTTTTATGCATGTGGAGTATATATGATAGAACCTATGAGTTCACCCTTTATGAGTTCACAACCTGAAAGTTCACCAAAACATTCTAAGGGACCTGGTCCCTGAACTGTTTTCACAGATAATGCTGGAAAGTAAACAAGGCAAGATATTTACGTGGAAAACTCTTTTCTCAAGGGATTAAAAACCACGACCTACCCCAATTAGATTTCCAACTTCACTAAACGGAGCAATGTTCCGTCACGCTTCGAACCATGGCCTGGGTGTAACACGGCACTCGGTGCCTGACTGCATGTGACCAAGCGAATCACATGATTTACTGAATCATCATGAGTCATACATGAGCGGAAATATAACGTGAAATGCATGATGAGCTTTTGTAAAACATATTAAGTCACCATATAATATAGAGATACTCATTTAAATCATGAATGCAGATAATATCATAAATAAGCCAAACCGGCTAACCGACTCTGAAAGTCTAACATGACATAACTGACTTGTCTAGTCTATGAAACCTCTAACAAAAGTCTGATCATGAAAACATATTCGCTGGGACAAGGCCCCCAGCATATCTTTAACTGTATATCCAATAAAAGAAAGACAATGTCTAAACCCCGAAGGAGGTGGGGCCCAACAAATAAAGCTGATACGAGCAGATCCTAATGAGCAGAGGCATCGCCCTGTAAATCCATACCTGCATCGTGAAATGCAGGCCCCCGGGCAGTAAAAAGGGGACGTCAACACATTGAATGTACTGGTATGTAAAGCAACTGAATGAAATAAACATGGCACATGAAAGTAACATGATAAGAGCTAAAACTGAAACTGATGCCTGGTAATGAACATGAGTACCTGACATGAACATGAATGCATATATAACATGAGTAAAAGCATTTTAAGTTGGGAGAACATTAATATAACTGACATGTAACCACCACGTTAACATGTGGCGTCTGATCTCTGCCCAATCAGCTAAGCCATCTTGTACCTTGCCGGGGTACAAGACGTGAACATGACAGGAATGGATCCAAATCCCTCAATAGGGAAAATATGAAGGAATCGTCCTACGGGGCGGAGCAATCCTTATCCTACGTTGGCATACGTAGTTTCAGGTATGAAACCTTCTCGGTAATCTGTGCAACCCTCAAAAACATGAACATGATATAGTTGGCTAAGAAGCCCATGAATTTCATGAAACATGACTTGTATTAACCATGAGTATCTTGTATCATAGCATGGATATAATAATATAATATAATTGCATGAAAACTTGTAGACATGTAGGATATTCAAGAAAATAAGCATTACATTTAATAACTTACATGTAGGAACCCATGAAGTGCAAAGTATAGGTTTTCATGGATTACAGACAGATTCTCAATAACCAAAAAGGACTATTAAGAATACAATAACGAAGTAATCACACAATTATAGTATATCATGGTACATCTACTTAGGGTTATCATGAACATGGATAAAACCCTAGTTTTGGTGTAACTTGTATGATCATGGAAGAACGTGGCGTGGGGAAGAACAAAGATGTTCCCACACGTGGATAGAAACTCTACATTCCTGGTAATGCTCCAAAACTTAAATTAAATACTTGAACTTTGAAGAAGATTTCTAAAATCTTGAATCTTGAACCTTGAGATGGGTTTTCTTGAAAGCCCTAGGTTAGGAATGATGATTTCTTGTTTAGAATACAAGGATATATATTAGAATTGACTTGGAATTATTAGAATAGGATTACCTTGGTGTTCTTGATGATCGGAGAGGGTAGGAGGTCGTTTTATGGCTTGGCGATGTGAAGAATGAAGTGAAAAAGCCTTAAAACAAAATTTTAAAATTGCTGTCGGACCTGTTTTACGCCCCATTTTACGAACTGTAAAAGATTTACTGTCCTTAGATCCCACCATAAATCCATTACAGTCATTTGGGATTTCTGGCCAATTTACTCCCCAAATCTAAGGCCCGTATAATTTTTACGGCCCGTAGATTCCACCGTAAATTGGCAGAACACTGTTTTAGTAAAACAGGCATAACATTTTGTACAGATGTCTGTTTGACCTCCATAATATACTGTTGGAAAGGTATTTCAAAGATTTACAACTTTTAAGAAGAAAATGTTCCCAAATTCCATACATATTTTTCCGTATACGCATTTTTAGTGAGACATGGTGCAAACTCACTTGAAAACACGCTCCGTAGGGTAGCTTCTGACTTTCCTTTGCTCAAGGACTCTTCTCATGTATTGATTGGGTTTCAAACACTATTTCTACACTACTCAAATTGGGTTCATTATACCCCCCGTCTTGCGAGTCAAATCTTAGCCCGAATGCATGAGGTGTTACATGTTCAAATTACAACCTATTGCAACCTAGGAATTAAACTCTTAATCCCTCACCCTTACAATACCTCTATTGTAAGCAACTCTTGACTACCTCTAGCCAAGCAAAACTAATACACCTTGCCTACCTCTAGACAAGTGTGCCACTCAAAGCTTAAGTAGCTAAGAATTAAAACTAATATACTTAGACTAACTCTAGCCTAGTGTACCACTCAAAAGCTTGTGAAGATAAACTTCTTACAAGCTGCCCTTGAGATTTCAAGCACTTACAAACAGCTTCTTAAAAGAGAAGAGTAGGTTTACAATTTATAGAACAAAGGAACAAAGACTCAACAACCTAAGGACTTGAAGCATCTTCAGTTTAGGGATCTGGTCCTTTGGCTTGTTGAGGCTTTGTTCTTGAGAGCACCTTGAGAGGGGTGGCGGCTGCACTTGAGAGAAATATAATTTTAGATTTGCAAGTGTTAGGTTAAACAATGCTAACATGTTGTATATATAAGGGGCCAAGTGAGGAACATGTGAGAAGCAATGGATAGGAACCTTTCATCTTTTCATAGTGGCCTTTTGCTATAGATTTGACTTCTAGCTTGCTACTGCAGTTATGCCAGTCAGAACAGTGCACACAGCTTTTCCAGCTGTCATGTTTCGTACAGTGCCCAGAGGACCTGATCAAGGACCTGGTCCTTGGCGTGTTTGTCAAATCATCAAAATGACAACATATCATAACTCATCAATTTCCCCCTTTTTGATGATGAAAAACTTGTAATTGATGTTCTCCCTGAGAAACAGGTTCCTCTTCATAGAACGCTAGATGCGATATTTCAGTTGTACCTGTGAGACCAAGTTCCCCCTGGGGACTAGGCTCTCATTCTTCATGTTTGAACCTTTCACAATTGTGCAATATTCAGTTTCATTTGGGAGTTCCCCCTGAGAACATGGCCTTTAAGATCAAGTGCCATATCAATTTCTTTTGAGACCAAGTTGTATTGAAAATTAATGAAACATCAATTTATTTTGTCCCCAATCAAACATCAATTTGTTTTGTCCCTATTTTCCCTCTTTTGGCATCATTGAAAAGAGTTATAAGATTAGCACAAGCCTGAAGAAGTTCAAAGACATTTCACTCAGGCCACTTGGGAAACTCAGAATGATCAGTAACAGAAACAACCAAAACAATATGAAGGAGAAAACATATGCACAAAACAGAGCAATTGTCATTGAGATTTAGCAGTCAGTTGAAGCACAAATATACAAAATAAAGTTGCCATAGTGCCATAGTCATGTTTATAGGCCAAAAAGAGATTTTACAAAAGTAGGACTAGCGTTAAGCAAGAGAGAGAAGAAAAAAACACAAAAATGAGGGGTCCAAAAGGAAAGAAGTAGATGGATCATGTGTTTGCAGGTTTGATTGGATTGAGAGCTTTGAGCATCATGTCTAGCCTGGCATCTGCAGCTCTGTGAGTATACAAGATCTGCTCCTGAAGTCGTCCAACTTTCTGTTGCAGATTTTCATTTTCACCTCTTAACTTAGCAACCTTGTTGTCTGTCTCTAGGACCAGGTCCTCCAGCCTTCAACTTAGCATTTTCTACTCTTAACAAGGCATTTTCAACCTGCAACCTCTCTATTTCAACTAACATTTTCTCATTTGCCTCAATGAGACTCGAGATAGTAGAGGTGCTTCTTATTCCCCTTTTCTTTTGCACAATGCCACATTCCTCTAGTATGCTCAAAGAGAACATCTGTTTCACTGTCCCTTTAGTAACTTTCCCAGTAGCAACTTTGAAGTGATCAAAAACTTTTTTCAGGAGGAAACCATATGGTAGACTATGCTTGCCATCTTTTGTATTTACGAATTTCATCATATGCTCAATCATGATGGAGGGTAGACTGACTAAATGTCCTTCATCCAAAACCTTCATCAGAAACAGATCCCTTTTAGATGCATTGTACCTTTTCTCAGCTCTGGGTAGAACCACCTTGTTGACCTACTTAAAGAGAAGCTAATATTGTGGCTTCATTTGCTTCTTGTATAAAGTATCGGTGGTCACTTGCTCTCTAATCTTGACTATGAAACTTTTGAAATCATCTGAGGCTTTGATATTTTTGTCATTTCCCAGCATTTTCATTCCCTCAGTTGGGACACCTAGAATCTCTCCGAGCTGAGTTTCATCCAAAGTGAAATCGACTTTTCCAACTCTGCACACTAAGGTATGGTTGTCACTATACTACAAATTTACAAAGAAATCTACTACCTCTTTCTCATAGGCAATAGCAGGCCCTTTAAATAGATAGTCCCATTGTTGAGCATTTAAGATTTCCATCAATTCATTCAATCCCTGATGCCCAACTACTTCAGGATCAAGCACTCTTCCAAGTAGCACCTTTTGTCCTTTTAGTTTCTTAATTCTCAAAATCTCTTCATTTTTCTTAAGTGCTCCCTGTCGTGAAGGACCAGGTCCTTTCCTGACTTCCACCTTTCTCCTTTTGGATGGACCTGTTTCCTCAATTTTAACACCTTCCTTTTCTTAGGAGATTTAGAGATTTTCTGAGACTGGTGCAATTCAGTAGTATCTTTCTTGTCACGACCCAACCCCGTGGGCCGTGACTAGTGCCCTAACTAGACACCCATACTCATTCACTTACCAAATCGACATATCAAAGACTTATTCATATTTAAAATATGTTATTTAGCACAGATACTAAGAACAGACGTCATCTTAAGCGGTCACCTGGAACAGAAATATCATACAAAAGCCAGCAGGCTGGCGGAATACACATCGCCCGAATATACATACATATGCAAACATATGGGCCGTTTCGGCCATAATAGCAAACGGGACCGCTTAAGGCACAAGTCACAGACATAACCGAACAAACACGACCCATGACCCACATATATGTCTACAGGCCTCTACAAACCATAACAGAAACATATGACGGGACAGGGCCCCGCCGTACTCCAAATAGTCATACATATACATACAGAAATATGTACAACGAAAGATATGTACCAAAATTGTTATATCCCGCGTTTATGCGCATTTGGAAAATTTGGAATAATCTTGCTTTGTAGGAAATGAGGGCTATGTATTTATTTTATCTCATAAGTGTGATATTCATGAAAAATATTGATGCGGAAATACGGGGGAAGACCAAGGGCAAAAATTGGAATATTGGAAATTTGTTTCGGGAATTACAAATAAGATCCACAATGAGTTAGGCCCAAAACAAATAAGAGAAAATTTAGGCCAAACTCAACAGGGTGGCCGGCCATACATGGCCAAGCCCATGAGAATTATAAAGATTTCCATGTGCCAAATTAGTTATAAAGGATCATTATCCCTTAGAAGCTTCATGAAACAAACAAAAGAAAAAGAGCAAGAACAGGGGAGAGGGGTTCGGCCCCCTCCAAGAGGAAAAAAAAATCCCAAGCCTTTAGACTTTGATCCAAAGTCATAATTTTCTAGCAATATTACTAACTCAAGGATGCTCTTCAACATGGTATAATTTTTAAGGCAAGAAAGTGCTTGTGTTGGCAAGTGGAAGTTTGAGGAAAAAGGTAAGATTTCTATTCTTTTGTGTTATGGAATAAGTATATATGTTATGATGATGAGAATTGGATGAGAATTATGGAGTTGTGATGTGTGTGTGCATAGCAGTGTATGTGTGTGGGTGTGTACATGGCCGTGTGCCATGGTGATGAAGGGAGGAGATGAATTAAATTCCATTTAGTTTGTTAGTTGTGTTGTTGTGGTGTTTGTGATGTAAATAAGGGTTTAATGAATCAAGTTGGTATTGAAAATGGTTGTGGGTCGTTATGGGAAATTATGTGATTTTTTAATAAATATTTTATGTAATTGGGGAAGTAAGATTCAAAAATGAGAATTTTGGTTGTTGTTAATGAATTTGGAAGAAAACAATGTGATTTAGTAGTTTTGTTGCATTTGTAGAAGTTTCGGATCGAAAATTGGCGGGATGACTTGAATCCTTGAATATTGTTTGGAATGTTATTGAAATATGTTTGAATAATCTTGAATTAGTTAATGGATATGGAAAATGTTGATATTAGTTTGGAATTGTGGAGTTGGAATGGAAGGGTTGTATTATGTAGAAAAGAAGACTAGTTGTGTTAGAATGTGTTTGGTTGTGGTTGTTGGTATTATTGTGTTGTTGTTGTTGATATTTTTGGCCGAGATGATTCTCGGGGATGTGGAATTTATAGGGGAAATGCTTCCGAAATTTCGGTAGACAAATATGGATTTAAATTTGAATTCTTAAAAGCTTGAAACTCATATTTGGCAACTATGACCAATTGTAGATTTTGGACGAAACGGGAGTTGAGTTTGGACGAGCGTAAGACGCAAGTAAGGTATGTAAAGCTATCTATCCCTTTTCTTCTTTTTCATGGGTGACTCCATAGAGTCTAATGTTCGTGATTCATGTCCGCCACCTCGACTTGACCCGAGGTGGGCCCACTAGCTTAGAGATTTCTTTCGTTTGTCCTATCCGACTTACTTTGGTATAATGTTAGGAAGGAACTTTTGTTTATGATTCTGGCTATCGAAGAATGGTATTTTAGTGGCTTCGTTTGACGTGCTCCATAAGTTATTTGAAAGCTCCCCAATGTGAATGATACAAATTTTCATAAAAAGGCTTATGAAGTATATTTTCGAAAGTTTGTAAATTTAAAGGCTTATATCTTTTGTATACTACTTCCGACGGACTCGATACTTACTTTGGACTTTCTGATCTAAAAATATATGTATACGTACTTATTTGTCGAGTCTGGGATTTTAATTATGTAGATGCATATGATTTCCGCACTACTCTGCTCGTGCCTGCTATTATGACATCGTTCGCCGGTTCCCGGGCCGGTTTTGTGATCGTACGCACTATGATATATTCGGCCGTATGCTGTGTTACGGTTCCCGAGACCTCGCCATAGGGTCGGGTACTGTTTATGGAGTTATGCTGTGATATGGCTTATGATTTGATTTGATGATGTGATGTGTTATGTTCGGAGATGTATGGAGATTTGAAACCTTCTGGAGTTATGCTGTGTGTGGCACCAGCATCGGAGTGGTGACCACGTTCCTGAGCTTTATGCATGATTTTTACTTGCATGATATATATATACATATGCTTTCAGCGCAGACTCTGATGTATTGATTCGGTATTTTCTCTCTGTACCTTTTATGACAGTTATGGTTCGTATTTCTGTACTCTATGCTTTACATACTCAGTACATCTTTCGTACTGACCCCCTTTCTTCGGGGGGCTGCGTTTCATGCTCGCAGGTACAGAGGTTCGTGATCCGTTAATGTAGGCCACATATTCTGCTATCACAAAGTGCTCCTTTTGATTCGGAGCCCATATGTTGGTACATATCTTTTATGATGTATATGTCTCCGTATATCTGACTATTTGGGGTACGGCGGGGCCCTGTCCCGTTATATGATTCCGTTATGATTCGTAGAGGCCTGTAGTCATATATGTGGGTCATGGGTCATGTGTGTGTTTGTTTGTGTATGATCTGCGTCTTAGCGCAGTTCCGTTTGCTATTATGGCCAAAACGGCCCATTTGTTTGTATACGTATATGTATCTGGCGATGTATATTCCGCCAACCTATCAGATTTGGATACGGCCAGAATGGTCTGTATATTTGTATATGTGCATATATTCGGCGATGCATATTCCGCCGCTTCTTTTGGTTCTGATGTGATGTTTTGTACGTACAATCGCGCAAGATAATATTTGTTTTTAACTCTGTTTAAAATGACGAATATGAAATCTGAGTCAAGCTATAATATGATGATTTGGTTTGTTTGTCTGTTTGGGTGTCCAAGTAGGGCACCAGTCGCGGCCCACGGGGCTGGGTCGTGACAGAAGTGGTATCAGAGCAGTTTGTCCTCGGAATGTCTACAGGCCGTGTCTCGTAGAGTCTTGTTTATCGGTGTGTTGTGCACCACATCTATAAACAGGAGGCTACAGGACATTTAGGGTGTTACCTTTCTTTGAATCTTAGACCGTGCGATAGAGCCAGCCGTAGGAAATGAATTCCTTTCTACTAACCTTTGATTTCAGCCAAAGAACGGCATCGACAGAAGACAATGACTGATGATATTGGAAGCTACACAGTACACAGGTAAGCAATGGTATGAAAGATGTATGTCGGGGAAGTCATTTGAGGTATGATTGGAATATAAAGTTGAAAATTGAAACGGAAAGTAAACAGGAAAGTGTAACAGGTGCAGTTTGAGTTGGACATGTGAGGTAAGTTCCGACATTTTCATATTTTTATTTGAAATTGTTAGCCCTGTGTGGCTATGACACGATATGATACGATATATATATACGTATATGTGTTGGCCCTGTGAGGCATGGTTGGTATTTCCTGCGTGCAGGTTTTGGGATAGTAAGAAATACAGAGGAACCTCTGCCCAAATTTTTCCAGAAATATGAAGAGGGAAAATGAGATATAAGTTCTTAACATGTTTTGAAAGTCGATACTGATAGGTTAAATCCATTATGTGGGATTAACGATTAAGAGATACCCTCCATGTCATTCGTAAGAAGCATCATCCTTCTTTGGGAAATTTTATTTCGAGGGAGCATATATGAGCAGCAAATTCGCAATTCATTTACACGGACCAGAATATGTTCCAACCACATTTTTCTTTATAAAAGCCTGTGTTGAAGGGCAAAAATGTCCAACGATTAAGTTTCGATTCATTTGAAGAATACTAAATGTATGACAGGCAGTTGGGAATTGAGTGGTTCGCTCACGACTCAAAAATATATATATAAATATAGAGGTTGCGTGAGCTGAGACGGATTAGATTGGTGAAAAGGAAGAAAGATCAACGCAGCTCTGGAAGATAGAGTAAGTTTGAACAAGTAATTGAAGATGTCTTGTAAAAGAAATGGTAGTGATTTATGTGTGCTACTCATGAGAAGAAACTCCCCCGAAATGTTTGTCGGACCCTATAAGGCTAATTTAACATTCGAGGACAAATGTTCTAAAGGGGGGGGGGAGAATGTTATATCCCGCGTTTATGCGCATTTGGAAAATTTGGAATAATCTTGCTTTGTAGGAAATGAGGGCTATGTATTTATTTTATCTCATATGTGTGATATTCATGAAAAATATTGATGCGGAAATACGGGGGAAGACCAAGGGCAAAAATTGGAATTTTGGAAATTTGTTTCGGGAATTACAAATAAGATCCACAATGAGTTGGGCCCAAAAAAAATAAGAGAAAATTTAGGCCCAACTCAAGAGGGTGGCCGACCTTACATGGCCAAGCCCATGAGAATTATAAACATTTCCATATACCAAATTAGTTATAAAGGATCATTATCCCTTAGAAGCTTCATGAAACAAACAAAAGAAATAGAGCAAGAACAAGGGAGAGGGGTTCGGCCCCCTCCAAGAGAAAAAAGAAATCCCAAGCCTTTAGACTTTGATCCAAAAGTCATAATTTTCTAGCAATATTACTAACTCAAGGATGCTCTTCAACATGGTATAATTTTTAAGGCAAGAAAGTGCTTGTGTTGGCAAGTGGAAGTTTGAGGAAAAAGGTAAGATTTCTATTCTTTTGTGTTATGGAATAAGTATATATGTTATGATGATGAGAATTGGATGAGAATTATGGAGTTGTGATGTGTGTGTGCATAGCCGTGTATGTGTGTGGGTGTGTACATGGCTGTGTGCCATGGTGCTGAAGGGGGGAGATGAATTAAATTCCATTTAGTTTGTTAGTTGTGTTGTTGTGGTGTTTGTGATGTAAATAAGGGTTTAATGAATCAAGTTGGTATTGAAAATGGTTGTGGGTCGTTATGGGAAATTATGTGATTTTTTAATAAAGATTTTATGTAATTGGGGAAGTAAGATTCAAAAATGAGAATTTTGGTTGTTGTTAATGAATTTGGAAGAAAACAATGTGATTTAGTAGTTTTGTTGCATTTGTAGAAGTTTCGGATGGAATATAGAATTGGCGGGATGACTTGAATCCTTGAATATTGTTTGGAATGTTATTGAAATATGTTTGAATAATCTTGAATTAGTTATGTGATATGGAAAATGTTGATATTAGTTTGGAATTGTGGAGTTGGAATGGAAGGGTTGTATTATGTAGAAAAGAAGACTAGTTGTGTTAGAATGTGTTTGGTTGTGGTTGTTGGTATTGTTGTGTTGTTGTTGTTGATATTTTTGGCCGAGATGATTCTCGGGGATGTGGAATTTATAGGGGAAATGCTGCCGAAATTTCGATAGACAAATATGGATTTAAATTTGAATTCTTAAAAGCTTGAAACTCATATTTGGCAACTATGACCAATTGTAGATTTTGGACGAAACGGGAGTTGAGTTTGGACGAGCGTAAGACGCAAGTAAGGTATGTAAAGCTATCTATCCCTTTTCTTCTTTTGGCATGTCCTAGAGATACTAGGTTGAGGTTTGAGCCTCGGGGACAACTCTGTTCATGAAAATCTGAGTTTGATTTTGAGTACTATTCATTCAATGTAATTGAATTAAAATTCTTATGTTTTGTTGGAAAACTATTCGAACATCCATAATTTGCCCAAATGTAATCTAATCGCTTTGAAACTTTCATGGGTGACTCCATAGAGTCTAATGTTCGTGATTCATGTCCGCCACCTCGACTTGACCCGAGGTGGGCCCACTAGCTCAGAGATTTATTTCGTTTGTCCTATCCGACTTACTTCGGTATAATGTTAGGAAGGAACTTTTGTTTATGATTCTGGCTATCAAAGAATGGTATTTTAGTGGCTTCGTTTGACGTGCTCCATAAGTTATTTGAAAGCTCCCCAATGTGAATGATACCAAATTTTCAGAAAAAGGCTTATGAAGTATATTTTCGAAAGTTTGTAAATTTAAAGGCTTATATCTTTTGTATACTACTTCCGACGGACTCGATACTTACTTTGGACTTTTTGATCTCAAAATATATGTATACGTACTTATTTGTCGAGTCTGGGAATTTAATTATGTAGATGCATATGATTTCCGCACTACTCTGCTCGTGCCTGCTATTATGACATCGTTCGCCGGTTCCCGGGCCGGTTTTGTGATTGTGCGCACTATGATATATTCGGCCGTATGCCGTGTTACGGTTCCCGAGACCTCTCCATAGGGTCGGGTACCGTTTATGGAGTTATGCTGTGATATGGCTTATGATTTGATTTGATGATGTGATGTGTTATGTTCGGAGATGTACGGAGATTTGAAACCTTCTGGAGTTATGCTGTGTGTGGCACCAGCGTCGGAGTGGTGACCACGTTCCTGAGCTTTATGCATGATTTTTACTTGCATGATATATATATACATATGCTTTCAGCGTAGACTCTGATGTATTGATTCGGTATTTTCTCTCTGTACCTTTTATGACAGTTATGGTTCGTATTTCTGTACTCTATGCTTTACATACTTAGTACATCTTTCGTACTGACCCCCTTTCTTCGGGGGGCTGCGTTTCATGCTCGCAGGTACAGAGGTTCGTGATCCGTCAGTGTAGGCCACATATTCTGCTATCACAAAGTGCTCCTTTTGATTCGAAGCCCATATGTTGGTACATATCTTTTGTGATGTATATGTCTCCGTATATCTGACTATTTGGGGTACGGCGGGGCCCTGTCCCGTCATATGATTCCGTTATGATTCGTAGAGGCCTGTAGTCATATATGTGGGTCATGGGTCATGTGTGTGTTTGTTTGTGTATGATCTGCGTCTTAGCGCAGTTCCGTTTGCTATTATGGCCAAAACGGCCCATTTGTCTGGATACGTATATGTATCTGGCTATGTATATTCCGCCAACCTATCAGATTTGGATACGGCCAGAATGGTCTGTATATTTGTATATGTGCATATATTCGGCGATGCATATTCCGCCGCTTCTTTTGGTTCTGATGTGATGTTTTGTACGCACAATCGCGCAAGATAATATTTTTTTTTAACTCTGTTTAAAATGACGAATATGAAATCTGAGTCAAGCTATAATATGACGATTTGGTTTGTATGTCTGTTTGGGTGTCCAAGTAGGGCACCAGTCGCGGCCCACGGGGTTGGGTCGTGACAAAAATTATGGGCTCCGGATCAAAGGAGCATTCCAAAGTAGCAGAATATGTATCCTACACTGACGGGTCACCAGAACGAACGTTTGTACCTGCGGGTATGAAACGCAGCCCCCGAAGAAAGGGGGTCAGTACGAAATATGCACTGAGTATGTAAAGCATGAAATACAATAATCCAAATCGTAACTGAAATAAGGAGTATGGAAAATGGATACAGAGTTAGTATGTCAAAATCTTTTCTGAAAACATAAATCATGCAAATAAAAATCATGAATAGGGCTCAGGAACGTGGTCGCCACTCCGACGCTGGCGCCACAACACATCATACTCCAGAAGGTTTCAAATCTCCGTACAATCCCAGAACACATCGTATCATCATAACATATCACAACATCAGAACACATCATATGCCATATCACATCATAACGCCGTATATAAGCGGTACCCGGCCCTATGGCGAGGGACTCGGGAACCGTAACACATCATACTGTCGAATGTAACATATTGCGCACGATAATAAAACCGGCCTGGGACTCGGCGAACGATATAGTGGTAGTATGCACGAGCGGAGTAGTGAGAAAACCATATGCATATAAATAAATAAATAAATAAATAAATAATTTAATTTGCAAAACTCAGTGGACAAATATATTTACCGACATCTGAAAGTTCAGAATCAAGTTTCGGGTCGATCGGAATTAGTATAAGAAAGTTACGAGCTTTTAAAGTACAGAGTCTTCTAAAAGCCTTTCAAAAGCTCTTTTTGGAAATTCAAGTAACAATTATATTGGGTAACTTCCAAATATCGCTATGGAGCAAATCGAATGGAGCCTTTAGAATCATATGTACGTATCAAAATGTATATCCAAGACTTTAGCCATATCAAATATTTTTCGAACAACATTCGGTAACATATCGACTAGAATCTTCGAACATCATAAATACGTATCAAACCATGTGGAATATCCTATGGAAGTCAAAGACATTGGCCATCCTAGTGGCTCTAAGAATAGGATTTACGTGAAATTATACATATACGTCGAATGCTTATTTCATAAAGACTATGCCAAAAGAAAGAAAGGTTAGGCTTTACATACCTCGATCGCTCGCTAAACAAATCTCGACTCAAGTCTCGGGCTCCACAATATCTACAACAACGTTATCAATTACCAAACATTTGCTACAAGTACTTAGAAATCCAATTCTAACTAGTACTTGTCTACAGAAATTTCGGCAGCATCTCCCCTGTAAATTCAACATCCCCGAGAATTTAACTCGGCCAAATTTATCAACAACCATACTAACAATACCAACAACCATACTAATAACATCAACAATCAGTTTAAAACGCATTCTAACATTAGTAACCTTCTTCTCTACGTAGCTTATCACATTCAATTCAACTACGTACATTCAAGCCAATATCAACGCTCACATATTCATTACTAATCCAAGATCATTCAAACACAATTCGAGAACATTTCAAACAATCTACAAAATATTCAAACAATTCCACCAACACCATATTCCACCCGAAATCCCCACAAATGCAACAAAATTACAACGTCGCATTTTCTTCTATCAATTTCACAAACTACAACAACAATGCACACTTAGAAACTCCATTTCCACAATTACATAAAACCATATTAAAATCACATAATTTCCTACAACAACCTACAACCAATTTCCATGCCAACTTGAACCATTAGTCTATCATTTACATCATAAAGGCCACAACAACACAACTAACATACTAAATAAAATTAATTCATCCTTCCTCCACCAATTAACACCACATGGCCACACCCACACGACCCACACACAACACATACCATTTCCATGATTTTCATTCAATTCTACTTACTACAACATACATAAACCTTTCATAGCATGAAAAAGAATGGAAATTCTTACCTTCTTCCTCAATTTTCCACTTGAATAGAATTTTTGCACTTGTCACAAAAGAATTTTTCTTGCTCTAATAATTATACCACGTTGACGAGGGTCTTGAAATTAGTAAGAATTCAAGAAGAAATGAATTTTTGGACCAAGGATGGAAGGCTTAAAAAAACAATTCCTCTTCTTTGTTGGCCGAATGGCCCCTTTTTTTTGTGAGCTCTCAACTCTTTTCTTGAAAGTTCTTGAAGAATGAATAATTGTGGCCCCTTTTTCCTTTTATACTTGGATTAAATTTTTTTCCACATGGGCCTTGGGCCATTTACTCCATGGCCGGCCACACCCACATTGGGCCTCCCTTTTTTTTTTCCTAGCCCAATTACTTTTGGTTAGTATTTTGTAATTCATGAAACTAATTTCCAAAATTCCAATTTTGCCCTTAGCCTTCCTCCATATTTCCGCATCAATATTTTCCATGAGCAACTTATATATTAAATAAGATCAAAATATTGTCTTATCTCTTACTAGTCACAATTATTTCAAATTTTCCGAATATGCAAAATATGGGATATAACATCCTCCCCCCCTTTAGAACATTCGTCCTCGAATGTTAAACTAGCCTTATAGGGTCTTGCAAGCATTTCGGGAGAGTTTCTTTTTATAGATAGCACATATTATTCATTCACCAATCAATATAACCAATTAAGGAATTTAATTTACCTGTAGGCATAGGAAACAAGTGAGGATACTTTTTCTTCATCTCATCCTCCGTTTCCCAGGTCATTTCCTCTCGGTTATTATTCCTCCATAAGATCTTAACAGAAGGCACATCTTTGGTGCGCAGTATCCTCACCTGACGATCAAAAATTACTACAGGCTGTTCTTCGTAGGACAGTTCCTCTGTTACCTAGATATCTTCTGGGATGCACGGGCAGCCTTTGCCTGCTCAGAATTAGCGATAAACTCAGGAGTCCAATATGCCTTAAGTTTTTCCCATTGTTCAGCGTTTAGCCATTGGGGCATCTTCATATACCTTCTAGCCCTCGAAAACCAATCAGAAAACCTTGCACTCCACTTCCTCTCAAAGGTTGCAGCAACCCTATCATTGTCTATTGGATCCCATGTACAATACATCTGCAAATCAAATAGCTAATGTTAGATGATTTATATAAAAGTAAATTCAAGTTATGAAATGTATAATAAGATGCATGCGTTAAACTCTCTAATCATATCTTGTCGAGTATCATATGGGATTTCACCCCATGAAGTATAAAATTGATCGCCATAAAGCCTCCGAACAACATCCACCAAGGCTTTTGTAGTTTCATGATTTGGATAGAACCTGCAGTTAAAAAATTTAAAGCATATAAGATTAAGATGAAAAAAAACTTTAGGGAAACTTAATAAAAGACAATCTTACCCAGCTCGCTCAGGCACGATGAAAATCTGACCGATCGCATCTCTATCTCCCGGATGTAAACCATGATATATCGGTGCCTGTATAGGAGCCGGTGCAGGTGCAAGAGCAGGTGCAGGTGTCAGAGGACGAAGATAGGTCTGATACCGGCTGGATGGCAGTGACTCAGGCTCAGAGCTGCTATCTCTAAGGCGCAAATTAGATACACTTGGAGGTGTACCATTTGGAGAAGGAAAAGGAAAAGGAGACAAAGTGGCCGATGTGCTAGGATATCTGCCACATGGTGGTCAATACATAGGTGTAAGTATAGAAGTAGGATAGGTAAATGATGTCGGCTGAGGTGGTGCCGGCTGAAAGACCGACTGACCAGACTAGGCCTGCATAGAAGAGCCAGGCATAAAAACAGGAGGTGGAGTAGACTGCATATGTGGAGCGGACGGAATGGACTGACTACTAGTAGCTGTAGGATCTATAGGTCTCTTATCGTTTCTCTTACTAGTACCTCCAGCTCTACCTCTACCTCTACCTTGATCACTACCACTTGATGACATCTGCATACAGAAAGTTAATAACGTTAGAATAAAAGTTTAACAAGTATAGAATTGTGTTATTATCAAGTATAGAATAAACTAACATGCAACTAGTTATCCTCCCACTCATCCTCGCTTGTTTCATTTTCATCAGATGATTCTTCCTCATCGCTTGTTCAGGTCCATCGGTCCATTCTTCCTCAACATTTTCTATGATAGTTACATCATCTTCATCAACTTCTTCTAATATGTGTTGAGGATGTTCCAAACTATTTTCTAACTCTGTGTCAACCGTTTGATGAACAATTGGTACATCATTTTGATACGCCATATCTAATGCATTATCGACCTCAATCCTCCCCACAGGCTTAGTCCTTATAACCACCCATCAGTCAGCCTTATCCCTACGCAAAGGATATGGGGTATAATACACTTGCCTAGCGTTTTGCAATTATAAAGGGATCATAGCAATTGTATTGTCTTGTGTGTTTGACTTCAATTACGTTATGTTGACGATTCACCCTTGTACCTCTTTGGCTTGGAACAAACCACTTGCACCGAAATAATGTTATCTTTTTCTTAGGGTAACCTGGATACTTAAGTTGTATGATCTCATGCAACACACCGTAATAATCAACAGTTACACCGCTACCATCAGCATCGCCTTTAATGCACACTCCACTATTCTTCTTCTTTTTATATTGAGAAACTTCTTCGGTTTGAAACTTGTAGCCATTAACAATGTACTTTTTCATTGTCCTAACTTCATTGCCTAGTCTAAAAGTTATATCTTTCACAAATTTGGAATGTTCTCCTGTATGATAAACCTATATAATAAGGAGGAAAATTAAAATTCAATAACTTATATGTATCCTACATTTAATTGAAATTATACAATGAATTTCCACACTTACAAAATCGTACAGCCAATGGGAAAACTTAGAATATATGGCTTTATCACCCTCAAGTTCTACGAAGTAACTGCTCGACATATGCAAGATTTTCATTAGTTTCACCCTTATCAGTTACCCATTTAATTCAGTAACATAATTCGACACTCACCGAATATACTTGAATTTCTGGGCAATTGAGCAAAACATATGTCACAGCTGATTGCCTCTCCATACTACTCAGTTCGTTTTGGAGGCATTTTAGAACCTTGTCCTGGTTGATTAAAGATGGACATTGGTGGGTAGTTAGGATCAACCCCACCCTCATCATTACGGTTGGGCCTATTTCTCATACATGACACTCGCTCTCCGAAATAATATGAACAGAAATGTGTTGTTTCCTTTACAAGATATGCTTCACAAATTGATCCTTCAATCTTAGATCTCTGCTTAGCCAATTTTTTGCATTTGCCAATGGTCCTGCATATGTTTAATATCAATAGGAACAATAATTAGTTAACAAAATACTGTTAAAGAAAGAGGTAGTAAGTTTGGTTACTTACCTCTTGAAAGGATACATCCACCTTGTTTGAATCGGGCCTCCAAGGCGCTCCTCTTGTACAAGATAAATGGGAAGATGTTCCATCACATCAAAAAATCCACATGGAAAGATCTTCTCGAGCTTAGTTGTAATGGCTGGTATATTCTGTTCCATCCTTTGATGGTTTTCTACCGTCAAAGTGTTAGAACATAAATCCTTGAAGAACAAACTTATCCCTGTAATTGGTTTCCATATTCTTTCCGGTAGGCGGCTAAATGCAATAGGAATCAAAGTTTCCATGAAAATATTGCAATCATGACTTTTCATACCAATCAGTTTTCCTTCATTCATATCAGCACGCTTGTCAAAATTAGACGCATACCCCTCTGGCATCCGCAAATTCTTAACCTATTGACAAATCTCTCGTTTCTCCTCCAAAGTGAATGAAAAACTAGCCTTGGGCTTCAACACTTTATTATTCGCTAACTCTTGCAAGTTCAATTCAGGGCGCCTAGAATATCCCTTTAGGTCTAATCTAGCTTTTAGGTTATCTTTTGTCTGGCCTTTAACATCCATAACAGTGTTGAACAAATTATCAAAGTAATTTTTTTCAATATGCATCACATCAAGATTATGCCATAGAAGATTATCCTTCCAATACGGTAACTCCCAGAATATGCTCTGTTTAGTCCAATTATGTTCAACACCATAACCAGGTAGTCTATAAGGGGCAACTACTGGGACCTTAGGCAAGTGACAAACCCTCCCCCAAATTTCTTCTCCTGACAATGTTCGAGGTGGGGGATCATTTTTAGTTTTATTCTTTCTAAATGCTTGTTTCATTTTCCTAAATTGGTGATCCATAGGCAAGAATTGACGATGACAATCAAACCATGAATTTTTATGGCCATGTTTTAAATTGAAAGCTTTACTATTTTCCATGCAATGAGGACAAGCAAGCTTTCCAGCAGTCATCCAACTAGACAACATCCCATATGCAGGAAAATCGTTAATAGACCACATCAAAGAAGCACGCATATTGAAATTGCTCTTAGTTGATATATCATATGTCACTACACCTTCACACCACAATTTTTTTAACTTATCAATCAAAGGTTGTAGATAGACATCAATCAAAACTTTTGGATTACGAGGACCAGGGATAACACAATTTAGAAATATATAGGGACTTGTCATACACATTTCAGGCGGTAGATTATATGGAGTAAGAAATACAGGCCAACAAGAATAGGGTGCAGCCGAAACAGAGTATGGTGTGAAACCATCCGCACACAAACCCAAACGAATGTTTCTTGGTTCACTAGCAAAATCAGGATAAGTTTTATCAAAATGTTTCCACGATTCTCCATCCGATGGATGACACATAACACCAGGTGGCCTTCTATTTTCACTGTGCCATCTCATGTGAGGAGCAAAACTCGACGATGTAAACAACCTCTTTAACCTAGGTATGATAGGTAAATAATGCATCGCCTTAATTGGAACCATCTTCCCACTAGGTGTCCGCTTATAACGTGCATGTCCACATATTTTACATTCATTTAAATCAGCATCTTGCTTATAGAACAACATACAACCGTTTGGACAACAATGAATTCTATCATACGACAATCATAATTTGGAAACCAATCTCTTTGCTTCATAGTAACTCGTAGGTATGTCGAATTTCGGACTAACTAGTTCCCCTACAAGCTTAATCATTGAGTCTATAGCAGCTTCAGCAACAGTCCAATCTGATTTGATGTTAATCATTCTAACTGCAACAGACAACTTAGAATGCTGACTCCCTACCCAAAGTGGACGACTAGCCTCTTCTAATTCTTGATAGAAGAACATTTCTTCTTCATTAGGAGGTTCCTGAAAATTTTGCTCAGGTTCAAACCCATATTATACGCCAAAAGCATCATTAACCATATCATTAACTCTATCATATTGGATATGACTATATTCCTGCGACACACTACTTTCACCGACAACCATATTGTAAAATATACCATTGACCCCATCAGTCTCTCCATGATCAGTCCAAACATAATATTTCTGCTTAAACCCATGACTATATAAATGAACCCTAACCGCTTCCGGTTTCAAATACTTCATACACCGGCAATGAGAACAAGGACACCTAATTACCCCTTCATTTTGAAAGGGGTGAAGTGTCATTGCATGTGTGATAAACCCATCAACACCTTCAACAAATTCATCATGTACACCCTCACGATTACTATTATTCATATTATACATCCACATACGATCCATCTACAAAAATATACCCAAAAATTATTGAGGTTATAGAAATATATTATAACTTAAGAACTCTAACTTAAAATATAACTTAAGAAAACACAATCCAACCACTTCTAACTTTGAATTCTCAATAACAATTCTAACTTTAATAATTCATGAATTCTAACTTTAATATAATTTTGAAAAGCACAATCCCAACTAATTCTAACTTTGAACTCTCAATAACAATTCTAACTTTAATAACTTATGGATTCTAACTTTAATTCTAAAAATTGAAAAGTAAATCTAGTCAAATAAAGTCTACATTTTGGTTTTGAGGTTATAAAAATATTACAACTTAATAATTCTAACATAAATTAATAATTCTAACTTTTAAAAGCACAATCCCAACCAATTCTAAAAATTGAAAAGTAAATCTAGAGAAATAAAGTCTACATTTTAGTATTGAGGTTATAGAAATACTATAACTTAACAATTCTAACTTTGAAAAGCACAATATCAACCAATTCTGATTTGGAATGATCAATAACAATTCTAATAACTTATGGATTCTAACAAAAAGCACAATCCAACAAAAAAAAATAGTCATATAATTAAAGTATACATTTATGCACATATTCAACAACAATAATATTACAAAGAATGATAACTAAGCTAACACAAATACATTGACAAAGAACATGAAATATAGCACAATCTCAAGCAAAAAAAAAAAAAAATGACAAGTAAACTAGTCAAATAAAGTTTACATTTTTTCACAAATTCAACATTAATAACATTGCAAATGATGTTTAACAAAGCTAAATAGACTAGCATTAGGCCTAAAATCTACAAACAAAACTAAAATTGAAAGAATTTTAAAAGACCTAATTTAAGAGAAACTAACCTCAATTTATTAACTACAAAACGGGTCTGGGGTAGGTAGGGACGGGCTGCGCAGGCGGCGGGGAAATGGGCGGCGGGGCTAAGCGGAGGGGAGGGGGCAGCGGGTAGGGTTTGAGGGGAATGGGAGTTTTAATTAGGAAGAGGAGAAGAAATGGGAATAAAACCCGTCTTCCATGTTTTTAAAGAAAAACCGATGGACAAAACCGACCTTGTCCGTCGGTGTTTTTGGCACCTTGACCAGATTTTGACCCAAAAAATTATATAAAAAAAAAAAAGGACACCGACCTTGTCCGTCGGTTTCTTTAAAAAAAATATTATTATTTTAAAAAACAAAATGAATTGCATATTATTTAAAATATTTTTAAAAATAAAACCGACGTCGTCCGTCGGTTTTCTAATTAAAATAATTTAAAAAATTAGAAATGCAAAAAACCGACACAGTGAGTCGGTTTTCCGACGATTTTTTAAACCAACGCAGTGCGTCGGTTTTTGTCCGTCGATTTTTGGCAGTTTTTTAGTAGTGTCACTTCTCATTTTAGCAGTATCACTACCCACATTGACTGCAACATCTTTTGTGCTTTTACTAGATTTTTCCACTGACTCGCTTTCATTTGTTGCATCACCTGACACATCCCTTCCTATTTTAACCTCGGTATCCAAGATAATATCCCTTACAGAAAACCTCACCTCTTTTTCACAACTGACCAATCACAGTATTACCATTTACGGTACTTTTTACTTCTTCTATACTGGTTAAGGGGTTGGAATTTCCTGATTTTTGAGGTTGTTCTTCTAAAACCCTTTCCTCAGTCTCATGTATCATCTCTACTAACCTATAGACTTTGACACCTTTGTTTTGACTTGACACCTTTATCCTATTATCATCATCATTTGTTTCTTCCGTAAGGCCAAACAGTTGGTAGGTAGTAACGGTTTTGGCAATGATGTCAAAATTGGGGTTGTTGGACAAAGAGGGTTTTGTAGATTCAGAGATGAAAACTTTTGATTTTTGCTCCTCTTGAGTTTTAGAGGGACTAGGAACAGTTGGTTTAGGTGAAGACACATTGATTTTTTGGATAGTGGAAATACGACCTTTTTGAGAAAGAGAGGATGATAGTGGGTCTGTTGGAGTAGGTTCTTTGGAAGGTCAGAGAGTGCGGTTGATTTCTGTTCTAATAGAGGATGAGGACTCAAGGTTAGACATGGTCTATTTTGAATAGAAAGATGGAGAGGGGAGTGGGATTTGATGGAGTGTAAGGGTTGAGTGATTTATGTTAGAGAGAAGAAAGAGGAGTGTAAATTGGCTTATAAAAGGAGAAGAACCGATTTCTATTGGTTTGATCAAAAAGTAATTTTACAACCTGGTCGATTCAGAGACAAAGAGACGTTTGGGCTTAAAAAAAGGCGAGAACTGACGATGACATGGCACTTAGGCAAAATTAAAAAGTATGTAGATGCTTGAACGAACAACTAACATAAGTCATAGGGACCTGATCTCTTGAACTTTATAAAGATAACTTAGGTAAAAAAACTCTGAAGAGTGTAATGTCTCCAATGTTAGGTTGTCGTGAAATTGCCATGTGAGCATACCTGTAACGGTATAAGAATGAGTTAGATATCTCCAAAAAATACTTCATACATTTGTACCTCTTTTCTCAACATAGCCATTCATTGAGGAGCCATTAGAGATTTAGAACACCCATATCTTTAATTGACTCAATCTGTGTAGCTTAAACATCGTTTCAAGGATTTAGAAGACATCACTGAGTGCATATTCAACTCCATGCCATGAGTGTAATTTTAAAAAAAAAAAAAGTAGAGAACCTAGTTCAAGGGACCTCAACATATCCAACAAGCTTAAGTTGTCTCCAGACACAGAGTGGGGACCAGGTTCTTCGATTGTTTGGACACAGTTGTCCCTTCTTCATTTGATATCCTTACCTTGAGTTATCATCTCAGCCCTACGCTCTGTCCTCCTCTGCTTTTGTGATCTTCGTACCTTTTCAGAGAACTTTATTAAGACATAAAGGTCCTCCTTGGAGTTCTTCATACCCTTAGAGTTATGCCCTTTTTAAGTCAAACATTGAGACAGAAGAGTTTTAACTCAGATCTCTTTAGACAATTCAGCCAGGACCCTTTTGTACTAACACGCTCACAGTGAGTCCTCAGGAGCAGGATCCCAAACACACATTCATTAAGCACAAGCCTGATGAAGATACCATATATCATCAGCAGTGTCTTGACATATCTTCATGAGTCTTGTCTTTCTTTTCCCAAAAGAGAGTGTGAGGAGTTTTAGTAGGCGTTTTGCCATGCGTTTTCAAACCACGGTTTGAAACCAGGACCCCAAACCAGCGTTTAGACATGCGTTTTCACTCATGGTTCAAATCGCAAATCATCCAAAAAGGCATGATTTGGGGTTTGAAACCATGGTTTCAACTTTTTTAAATATAGAATTTAACCCATAAGACTATATTTTGTAAAAAAAAAAAAAAAGACCCATAAGTTGGTAGATATTTTTAACAATTACCCCATCAATCATTTACCAATCTCATTAACTTCAACCAACTTTTATTTATGTCTACCAACCTTTAATTTATGTGGAGGATTATATTAAAGATTTGTTACATTACTATTCATGTTAAATTTTCATTTTTATTGAACTAAAGTTTGATTAATTGATGTTGTATTTTTTAGAAAGGCCTTCTAGTAGTGTACTAATTTTGTTATGGACTATGACTTGCTCATTCGGTAAGATTGTATAAGAATTGAAAATGTTTTGATAGTTTTCATAATTTGTGGGGTTTTTATGTCTATAAGAGAAAATACAACTTAAAATATCCAAATTGCATGTCCGAACATGGTTTGAAACCATGTTTTCAAACCATGGTTTCAAACTATGTCCAAACGGGGCCTTAAAGGTAGAACACACACATATTACCCTTGTCTTATCTTCGGCACAACACTTGTTGTCATCTGCTGTTTGATATCATATGGAATTGATCCTACTCCAGTTGTTGATTGATCAGAGAAAGACTAACACATTCAGCTCTAGTGACACGCCTCCAGCACTATTATCCTTCTCATTTACCTCATTGATAGGGACTAAGTATCCATCTGTTAACAAGATAAGATTAGTCATATTGAACTCTCCATAGCTGACCCTGTCACACCCCAACCTTGGTAAGGCATGACTGGCACCCGATATCCTACAGAAACCGAGCGAACCAACTTATAACTCGCATCCTCTATGTTTCAAGTGGCAAAATAAGACCAAGGGGCTAAATACAAACATACTATCGTGCATAAGTGTATATATATATATATATATATATATATATATATAATGGGCCCACGAAGCTGACATAACTATCGACAAAACATAACTAAGCTGTATACAAGAAACTGTCTGCAAAGCCTCTATGAACATGACTGAAATATATAGATCGGGATAGGACCCCCGACATACTCTTAACACAAAGTACATATACAACCCAGAATCGACAATGCTCCAGGAAGAAGTGGAGCCCACCAATCAAAACTGGTTCCTGAAAGCAGCCTACTGGGGAAGATCCTCGTCCTGTCTGACTACACCTGCGAGCATGAACGCAACATCCACAAGAAAGGACGTCAGTATGAGTAGTGTACCGAGTATGTAAGGCGGAAATATAACACAATAACTATATGCTGCAAAGAAGAAGAATAAGAATCAACTTGGCACATCTGACTTACTAATGAGAATCTAGTACGCATGTCTCTTTAAACTTTCATATCTTTAACTACGTCTAGATATAATACTGTGATCCTGATCTATATATCATATCTCATCCTGGTGTTATCTGCCCAACTGACTAGTGGTAATTGCCCGACCGGCAGTAGCCCGGTGGTAATTTCCCGTCCGATTATCGCCTGACGGTAGAGCGCAACTGCCCGACTGATCAGTGGTAACTGCCCTACCGGCCGTAGCTCAGTGGTAACAACTGCCCAACCAGCCGTAGCATGGTAGTAAATACATAGTTGCCCAACTGGTCGTAGACCAATAGTAAATACATAGCTGCCCAACTGGTCGTATACCAGTGGTAAACGTAATCAACATCATGACCTGGCCCCCTTGAGTAATCTCTATGCACTTCTCATGGTCATCACCTATCCGTTATAGCATACGCGATCACATAAGTCTTAGACGCACATTTCTAGGCCATAAAGACCTCTTACCGTTTGACTGAACATTAACTAAATTCGGAGATAATTCATAAACCTCTCTTCTAGCATCAAATACCTTATTGAGGATCCTCTGTTAGCACTTTATTCATGTCCCACAAAACATTACCTAAGTACACATTTCTAAACGCATCAGAGTGACATAAGGTCGGTAAAACTCCGATTAACATTATGGAACTATCATCACGCACATATCTCACCTTGAAGGAACAAGATCATAAGATGAGATCAACAATAATGAATAACATCTATAGTCATGAAACGAGCTCAATGATATCATAAGAACATCGGAAACTATAAGCTTTGGTACTTTTAGAAATAGGGTTATTGAAGATATCACGTATAGGTTCACAACAAAGGAATCATGCCTTAAGAAAGAAGGTTTAGCCTTAACATACTTGGAAACTCACTTCTCGACTTTCCAACCTACCTCCCGTCTTGCAATCTATTTACGATCGTTCTAGTCTCGTAACCTACATATAAAACCATTCATGCTATTGTTAGGCTCACCATCATACACTTGTCTCAAGCCTTTAATTAAAATCCTTTTAGAATTTGTCGAAATTCGGGCAGCATCTCCCCTGTTTATATGTCTAGCCCGAAATCACAGTCCAGCAACCAACAACAACAACAAGAATACCAACATCAACAACAATATTATCAATACCAATATATTCAATAAACATCCCACACGATGTTTTATCCAATTTCTCAACCCATAAATTCGTTATACGATCATTTAATAACTTTTCTTTCGTAAATAAGCTTAAATCAATATTAGTAAGAAAAAATCCATACCTTACTCCCACTAGAACCACAATCACCACAATATTCACCTTGAATCCAAGCCAAGTTTTGCCACAATACGATATTATAATCACAACTATACGCTGTCCGGACCTAAATCCAGAGATTTCACTTAATTCATGGTAAAATTTGATGAACGGAAGTTGGGGGAACTCTTCAGAATGTTTTAGAGAGGTTTGGGGGTGTTCTGATGAAAAATGAGAGGGTAAACCCCCTTATATAATGTTCTAGAGTCGGTCTACACCGACATAGAATTTGCTCTGCGCGTTCGCGCTACCTTGGGGCGCGTTCGCGCAGAGTAAATCCTCTGCTCGGACAGTCTGTCTTAAAATGCTCATAACGTTTGATCCCGATGTCCGATCGACGCGCGATTTTTTGCGTTGGAAACTAGACTTCCTAAACAATTTAGGCTTTTGCTTTGCTCCAAAACTCCTCATATACTAAAAGATATTATTCCTCCAAGTTGGGCCAAAATTACCCTTCATATTTTCTCCAAAGTTCCCAAAAACTTAATTTCCTTAAATCACTTGTCCTCGAATCCTTCCATAGCTTATTATTTGAACTTAAAACCTCATAACTATAAGATAAACACATATAATCTCACATACCTCTTGAAAGGTAGCTCGAATCTCAACACACGAAACTACGGGGTGTAACAGACCCAACTTAGTACACTTGCAATTCAACCCTTCAGCATGATATGCACATTCAAATCCATGAGAGAGTGTATTTCCGACTTTTGCTCACAAAAAGAGTGCATTATCTCATATGTTACCACTCGACACACTCCCACCTTACAAGGCTTTGGGTGAGAGAAGATTAACTATTTATTCAATTTACGCTCAGAACAGTCACATTTACCAACATTGTTTACTGCTCCTTTCTCACTCCAGCCCTTACATCCAATTACTTACAGAACTTAGGAACCCAAACCATCTTGAGTCCCAAGTAATGATAGAATGGATGAACTAGAAGTCTTTTCGCCCATACACGTAACAAGCACTTCTTTGTTCGAGGACCAGGTCCATGTCATCTTGGTTTGCTTTCAACACCCTCTCTGTTTCTCCATGCTGACTAAGCTTGTTCTTTGCCCAAGTCCTCATAATGAGTCCAACGCCAGTTTTCAGATCCAGAGATATATTTTTCCTCCTTGTCATTCTCATCTTCTGATCTTGCCACAAAGGTAAAGTTGGAGTTATATCCTAAAGTTTCATTATCAGTATTCATCATTGATTAGGGGTGGGCGTTCGGTTTTTCGTTTCGGTTTTTTCAAACATCAGTTCGGTTTTTTAATTTTGATTTTTTGAAAGTGGACACCGAACACCGTACCAAACTAATTTGGTTCGGTTCGGTTTTTTAAAGTTCAGTTCGGTTCAGTCTCGGTTTTTCTAATTCGATTTTTCTAGTTTAAGCACCAACAAGACACTGCATAAAAAAATATGCATTTGTTCATAGATTTTGGCGTGAATGAAGTTCATGTCACATATCAGTGTTGAATTATGAGTTTCTAAGATGAGAAATAGTAACTTTGCTTTAATAAGATGTCCCTGAATTGCACAATAGTTTCTATTCCATACAACTATGGCATGGAAATTTAATGCATCAATTTCATAAACTTCTTGAAATCATTTTACAAAAAAGTTGCAGACAACCAAGATTAAAATTAAATTTCTGGAACATCACGCCTATAATTTTGTTAGTAATGTTTGATGATAATGAATACTTATGAAACATGAAATATTTGTATAACATGCAGCAATAGTCTTACAAACTAAGGGTGGGCGTTCGGTTCTTCAGTTTTTCGATTTTGCGTTTCGTATTTTTTAATTTTGGTTTTTTAAAAGTAGACACCGAACACCGAACACCGCACCAAACTAATTCGGTTCGGTTCAGTTTCTTAAAATTCGGTTCGGTCTGGTTTTTCAATTTTTGGTATTTATGCCCACCCCTGTCATGGATGTCTCCCTTGCATCCCTACCACCTTCCGATTCGTCTGAGGAGTCTTCCCAAACAGCTAAAGCTTCCTCGACCAAGGGAATGAAATTCTAAAATGATGGAAGAGAATCTAGTGTACATATCATGAACAGACTCACTTAGTGTACATATCATGAACAGACTCACTTTCCTTCATTTTGAAGAAATCATACTTTGTGGTAAACGTCTCAATTCTAAGTTGCTTTGTTCTATGAGATCCTTCATAGATATTCTCGAGAGCATCCCAGATTTCCTTTACCGTTTTGCAAGAAGCAATACAATTATACTCTTCTGACGCAAGACTGTGAATGAGAATTTTCTTGGCTTTAAGATCCTTTTGTATTGTTTTTTTGTCACTATCACTGAGTTTCTTCTTTTCTTTAGCCTCACAACCTTTGGCAGAAGCATGAGGGCCGTCACAAATATTGTACCACAACTCAGGGTCCTCGGTCAAAATAAAATCCTGCAGTCTTTCCTTCCACCATTCATAGAATTCTCCATTGAACCTTGGTGGTCATGTGATAGATTCTCCTTTCTCCATGTTTGGTGAACTGGCCATGACAAGGATGAATTCTAGGTATTACCTTTTTAGAAAGAACCTGCTCTGATACCAATTGATAGAACCTATGAGTTCACCCTTTATGAGTTCACAACTTGAAAGTTCACCAAAACAGTCTAAGGGACCGGGTCCCCGAACTGTTTTCACAAATAATACTGGACAGTCAAAAAGGCAAGATATTTACATGGAAAACTCCTTGCTCAGAGGATAAAAAACCACGACCTACCCCAGTAGGATTTCAAACTTCATGTTACACCTCGTGGATTTTCGCGTTGTTGTAAGCAAACTAACGTGAGTCTGGAGAGGCCATGATACCCCAATAAGGTCAAGGAAGACTTTTAATAAGTGTTAGACAAGTATTTAAAGGTTTCGGGATCAAGCGAATCGAAGAAAATAGGTTCGTTGAAAATTTAGAAAAAAACTTGACAAAATTTTGATGAAAATTTTGGCCCAACTTTTCAGGGGCGTATCTCCTAGAATATGATGAGTTACGGAACCCATAATTTATGTAAATTGACGTTCGGCGAGTCTTCTTTACAATGCAACTGACAGATCACATTTCTGTGAAGTCCGGAGTGAAATACGGCCCGTACAATAAAGTACGTCCCGTACTTTCTGGGCGTATTTTGCCCCGAATTTCCAGAACTTAAAATTTTTGCCCCCCAAAGTAGGTGATACTGTTCATCACGTACTTCAAAGTACGTGATGAACAGTAACACGCACTATTTCCGAGATTTCCAGAAATTGGGCCGTTGGAAAAAAAAAATCCAACTTTTATATACTCATTCCCACGATTTAGGCCTCATTTTTCACCCAAATTAAAACCCTAAATCCTCTCAAATCTTCCATTAACTCACCATATAAACACAAATCCAAGAGAAATCAAAGATTAAACACCAAGAATCAAGAGGATCAAGTGTGTGGATGCTCACTAGGGTTGATGGAAGTCAAAAATTCTCTTGGAATTGAAGTTGGGGTTTTTCTCAAGTAAAGTATTTTTCATCCAAAGTCCATTCCTACATCACCATAGGTGAGTTTTGTATTAATTTCATGTTATTAAGAGTATTGAGTGGTTGAATGACTTGAATTGGGGAAGAAAGTGGAATATGAGGCTCAAATGTGGAAATAATGATATTCTTGAATAGTAATTTTACTTGAATCATAATTCTTGTTATGCCATGAGTATAATCATGTTGTGAATGATACTAATGATATTGAGGAAGTATTATATGAATATATATATATATGGTGTTGCATTGTAGCTATGGTTAAGGATGACTTTGAAAGGGAATTTTAAGAGTTGAATAATGTTTATCTTGAAGAAGTTTTTTTATTATGATATTATGGGTGTTGCTATCGATAATTGGGAGTTGTTTACCATACGGAGGAAGTTGTTGGAACAAACGAAATACTGCCCAATTTTCGTTAGCTCTTAGCCATTTTAGTTTAGACACAAGTATGCTTTCAATTATCTAATTTTAGTACAAAATCTCTTGAATGTAGAATCGTGAGCTTGGAGGGGGAAACGTTTAGTCGATAAAGTTAAAGAGATGTAAAGGTATGTGAGGCTAGTCTGTTTTTTCAAAGGCATGACTCCTATAATATGATTCCTTTATATTTCCATGGTTTTCTCGTATCCCAAAGTTGAAGGCTAAAGATTTCTAAGAGCTTCCTATGAGAAAGAGAGGAGATATGTTCTATGATAATGACGATGATTATGATAATTTTATTCATCGAGATTCTAAAGCTTATGAAATGATGCTATAATGAGACCAATGATCCTAGTGCATCATTTTCTTGCTATTACTCATTGTTGATAGCCTCACCTCATAATACTATTTCCTTCAAGGTGAGACATGGCGATCATGATTGTTCCATAACATAATCCGAGGTTACCGACCTTACGTCACTCCGATAGAGTTGTAGCTTTTAATTAGGCTCTCATGTATGCTTATTTTTATATATGATTACACCGTGCCTAGTTGGCCGGGCAGACACCACTTCGGTGAGCGGCTTATGGATAATGATAGTTACACCGTGCCTAGTTAGCCGGGCAGTCACCACTAGTGGGCGGCGTGAGCTTATTACCCCGGACGAGGGAGGCCCGAATGCGGGCTAGTGATGATATTATGTTATGCATGTATGAAAAAATGTTTTCTTAAAAGGCTAAACATGCATGGTATTCGCCTTAAGGGGCAGTTTGATATACAGGTTATCTCTTTCCCTCATGTTTCCTTATTACTTTACTACATTATGGTTCATGCCTTACATACTCAGTATATGGTTTGTACTGACATCCTTCCTTTTATGGACGTTGCGTTCATGCCCGCAGGTAGATAGGGGGACGGACTGGATACCTAGGAGCTCTATCAGCAGTCTTATAGGAGCACTCCATTTCTCCGGAAGTGCCGCTTGTTGGTATATTTTTTTTGTACATATTTGGGGCATGGCGGGGTCCTGTCCCGAGCTTATGATTCCAGTATTCTAGTAGAGGCTCATAGATACATGTGTGTAGGTAGTAGATGTCTTATGATCTTATTAGTGCATATTCTGCGCATCATTTTGTAGCCTTGTGGGCCTATGTGTATGTATATGTATGTGTATATATGTGTTTGGGAAGTAAATGAAGGTTGTCTCGTAATGGGTTTTATGATGAGAACGGTGTATGTTCAGATTGAATGTGATGACAAGTGAGTTAGGTGGTGCTCGGTAGGGTAGCTTCGGGTACCCGCCATGGCCCTCTAGCTGGGTCGTGACAAAATTGGTATGAGAGCAGTTCATCCTAGGATGTGTCTACGAGCCGCGTCCGGTAGAGTCTTGTTTATGGGTGTGAAGCGCGCCACACTTATAAACAGGCGGCTGCAGGGCATTTAGGGACTATTGACCTTCCTTCTCATCTTAGATCGTGCGATAGAGTCAAGTCAAGAATGCAACTATCTAATATTTTCCTGTCTAATTTCAGCGATGCCTCTGAGAAAGAGGAAGAAAGTCAGCACGATACTGGGCGCTGCTGGAGAAGGTACCAGACGAGAACCCTCGGCTGAGCTAGAACATGGCGAGGCTCAGAGTGTCACTCCCTCACATACTACCTCTATTCCTCCAGTAACAGAATAGCATGGAAGGGCTCCATCCCCTTCCCCTGTTGCTCCAGATCGGGACTTGCGAGATGCAGTCCAGTTGTTGACTCAGTTAGTAGCCACCCAGACCCAGCGGCAGAGTGCGAGTCCTTGTGACAGAGCGACTAGTGCCAGAGCCCGTGATTTTATGAGTTTGAACCCGCCAGAATTTTTGGGTCAAAGCCGGATAAGGACCCGCAGGGCTTTATAGATGAGATTTTGAGGACGCAAAGAATAATACACGCTTCTGATACTGAGTCAGTGGAGTTGGCGTCCTATAGGTTGCGGGATGTAGTCGTTCTGTGGTATAACAATTGGATGCTTTCAAGAGGGGAAAATACACCTCCCCCGGTATGGCAAGAGTTCGTAGATGCCTTCATTCGCCATTATTTGCCGCTGGAAGTTCGACGGGCCCAAGTCGACAGATTCTTAAATCTCAGAAAGGGAAATATGAGCGCCCGAGAGTATAGCCTTCGATTCAATTCATTGGCTAAGTATGCTCCGACTATGGTAGCCGATATGGGAGACTGAATGCATCTATTTGTGAGTGGCTTGGGTCCACACTTGATTAAAGACTGCTTGAAGGCTTCACTTCAGGAAGGGATGGACATTTCCCGTATTCAGACCCATGCCCAGAATTTAGAGGAATAACAGCAACCGCATAGGGGTGAGCGCGATATTGATAGAGGGCATAGTAAGAGGGCCAGATCTGCCGGTGTCAGTGGTGAGTACAGCGGAGGTCAGAGGAAACATTCTAGATATTCAGGCCAATCCGCGGCTAGTGCACCTCCTCGATTTGCGGGCAGGAGATTTGACCACCCTGTTTATTCTGGATCAGGTCAGAGCTTGAGAGCTTCTGGTTCTCAGTTTGGAGGCGATCCTAGTCAGAGGAGACCACCGGTACCACGATGCAGTCAATGCGGTAAATTACATACGGGTCAATGTCGCCGAGGCTCAGATGCTTGTTATGCTTGTGGTCAGACTGGGCATATGATGCGTGATTGTCCATCGTTGGGTGATAGAGGTAGGGTCCAGCCCACAGGATCAGCAGCCGGTTCCTCATAGTTTGTACGCCCTTTGGGGAAAGGCTCACAGGCGCCATTAGGTCGTGGCAGGGGCAGAGGAGAAGCATCCAGTTCAAGTGGCCCTCAGGCCCGTATTTATGCATTGGTCGAGCGACAGGACCTTGAGTCCTCCCATGATGTGGTCACAGGTATATTATCAGTATTCTCTTATAATGTTTATGCATTGATTGATCTGGGTTCTACTTTGTCGTATATTACTCCTTATATTGATGATCGTATTGGGGTGAAACCCGAGCCAATCAAACCTTTTGAAGTGTCTACTCCTGTTGGTGACCCAGTAATAGCCAGACAAGTATATAAAACTGTGTGGTTGTGGTTTGTGATCGTCATACTATAGCTCATTTGATCGAACTGAAGATGGTAGATTTTGATGTTATTATGGGCATGGATTGGCTGGCCTCCTGTTATGCCAATGTTGACTATAGAACAAAAATGGTTCAATTCCAATTCCCGGGAGAACCAGTGTTAGAATGGAAAGGTAATACAGCGTCCCCGAGAGGTAGGTTTATTTCCTATCTCAAAGCGAGGAAGATGATTGCTAAGGGTTATATCTATCATTTGGTCCAGGTTCATGACACTGAAGCAAGACCGCCAACTCTTCAATCGGTTCCGGTAGTGAATGAATTTTCGGATGTATTTCCAGATGAGCTTCCAGGTCTTCCACCAGAACGGGAGATCGATTTTACCATCGATGTGCTACCAGATACCAAACCTATATCTATTCCTCCTTATAGGATGGCTCCTGCAGAATTGAAAGAGCTAAAGGCACAACCAAAAAATATTCTTGAAAAAGTCTTTATTAGGCCTAGTTCATCGCCATGGGGAGCACCTGTGTTGTTCGTGAGAAATAAAGATGGTTCCTTGCGAATGTGCATTGACTATATGCAGTTGAACAAGGTGACAATCAAGAATAAATATCCTCTTCTGAGAATCGATGATTTATTTGATCAACTGCAGGGTGCTAAGTGGTTTTCAAAGATTGATTTGAGGTTGGGATATCATCAAGTGAGAGTTAAAGAAAAAGACATTCCGAAGACGGCTTTCAGAACCAGATATGGTCATTATGAATTTTGAGTTATGTCGTTTGGATTGACTAACGCCCCGGCTGTATTCATGGACTTGATGAATAATGTGTTTAGGCCTTTCCTAGATCTATTTGTAATTGTGTTCATCGATGATATTCTGGTATATTCTCGATCTGAGGCAGAGCATGCAAATCATCTACGTACTGTTCTTGGAATTCTTCGAACTCGGGAATTATACGCCAAGTTTTCAAAATGTGAGTTCTGGTTGAATTCTGTAACTTTTCTGGGCCATATTATCTCAGCTAATGGTATTCGAGTAGATACCCAGAAGATTGAGGTTGTGAAGACTTGGCTATGGCCTACGACGCCTACAGAGGTACGTAGCTTTCTGGGTTTAGCAGGTTATTACAGAAGATTTGTAGAAGGATTTTCTTCTATTTCTGCACCATTGACGAAGCTGACTCAGAAATCGGCAAAATTCCAATGGACCGACGCTTGTGAGCGTAGTTTTCAAGAGTTGAAGAATAAATTGACTTCGACCCCGGTTCTAACACTTCCAGAAGGATCAAAAGTTTATGTTGTCTACTGTGATGCCTCCGGTGTTGGATTAGGTTGTGTGCTGATGCAGTATGGTAAGGTGATTGCTTATGCTTCAAGGTAGTTACGCAAACATGAGAAAAACTACCCGACTCATGATTTAGAATTTGCTGCAGTGGTCCATGCATTGAAGATGTGGAGGCATTATTTATATGGAGTCCATGTTGATATCTATACAGACCATAAGAGTCTCCAGTATATTTTCAAGCAGAAGGAATTGAATCTGCGGCAAAGGCAATGGTTGGAGCTATTAAAAGATTACGATGTTAGCATTTTATATCATCCTGGAAAAGCAAATGTCGTAGCTGATGCTCTTAGCCGAAAATCCATGGGTAGTTTATGTGATGTTCATCCAGAGAAGCAGGAGTTAGCTCGAGAACTTCGACAACTATCCAATCTAGGAGTTCGCTTGATAGATTCAGGCAATACAGGAGTCACTATTCAAAATCCGGCTGCCTCATCTTTTGTAGTTGAGGTGAAAAAGCGCCAACATGAAGACTCCAAGTTAAATCATTATAAAGATACAATTCCTCAGAAAGAAAAGTCGCCATTTGAGATTTCTGCAGATGGAGTTCTCACGTATCGAAGCAGGCTATGTGTTCCGGATGTTGCAAGATTACGCCGTCAGATTTTGGAAGAAGCTCACCATTCCCGTTATTCTATTCATCCAGGAGCGACAAAGATGTACCATGATCTCAAGTCCATATATTGGTGGGACGGAATGAAGAAAGATATAACAGAGTTTGTAGCTCAGTGTCCTAATTGCCAGCAGGTGAAAATTGAGCATCAAAATCCCGAAGGATTGTTTCAAGTTATGGAGATTCCACATTGGAAATGGGAAGTGACTAATATGGATTTTATTGTAGGCTTGCCTCGTTCTCCGCATAAGCATGACTCTATATGGGTAGTTGTTGACAGACTTATAAAGTCAGCTCATTTTCCACCAGTCAGGACTACGTACTCAGCAGAAGATTATGCAAAGCTGTATCTCAGAGAGATAGTACGACTTCATGGTGTCCCAATATCCATTATCACTAATAGGGGAGCACAATTTATAACTAATTTCTGGAAGTCCTTCCAGGAAGGTTTGGGAACTCAGGTGAGACTTAGCACTGCATTTCATCCACAGACATATGGGCAAGCTGAGTGCACCATTCAGACCCTCGAAGATATGTTGCGAGCATGTGTGTTAGACTTCAGAGGTAATTGGGATGATCATTTGCCACTCATTGAATTTGCATACAATAATAGTTATCACTCTAGCATTCAAATGGCCCCATATGAGGCTTTATATGGGAGGAAGTGTAGGTCGCCAATTAGATGGTTAGAGGTAGGGGAGACAAAGTTAATAGGCCCAGAATTGATCCAGCAAGCGGTAGAAAAGATTAAGCTTATTCGAGACCGGTTGTTGACAGCCCAGAGTCGTCAGAAATCTTATGCGGACAATCATCGACGAGATTTGGAATTCCAAGTTAACGATTGGGTATTCTTAAAAGTGTCGCCGATGAAGGGTGTAATGACATTTGGCAAGAAGGGGAAGCTTAGTCCCCGGTATATTGGGCCTTACAAGATTGTACACAAGGTGGGACAAGTGGCTTATGAGTTAGATCCGCCTTCAGACCTGGAGTCAGTCCATCCAGTTTTTCATGTGTCAATGCTTCGTAAATGAATTGGAGATCCCTCCAAAATTGTGCCTATAGATGATGTCCAAGTTACTGAGAAATTGTCCTATGAAGA
Organism: Lycium barbarum; assembly: GCF_019175385.1. Lineage (NCBI taxonomy): Eukaryota > Viridiplantae > Streptophyta > Magnoliopsida > Solanales > Solanaceae > Lycium > Lycium barbarum. The sequence goes on from NC_083338.1 coordinate 28,472,887, forward strand.
GGTACCTATTGCCATTCTATATTGGCAAGTTCGGAGACTCAGAACCAAAGACGTAGCCTCAGTTAAGGTTCTATGGAGAAATAATAGTAGAGAAGAGATGACTTGGGAAGCAGAATAAGACATGAAATCCAGATAACCACATTTATCTCCACCTCCATAAGAAATTCAAGATGAGACGCCATTGTCCCCAGGTATGTAATACTTCTTTTGATGACTCCTTGGTCGTGTGTGACCAATATTGTTATTGTTGTTGTAGCTCTGTGAGGCATTTCATAATTTGGATTGTTGCGACAGGCTGGTAGTGGTATAGTTAAAAGGGAAACTCTGGCGAAAATTTTGTAGAATTCCTAAGAGTTTAACATTCGAGGACGAATGTTTTTAAGGGGGGAAGGATGTTACACCTCGTGGATTTTCGCGTCGTTGTAATCAAAATAGCGTGAGTCCGGAGAGGCCATGATACCCCTATAAAGTCAAGGAAGACTTTTAATAAGTGTTCGACAAGTATTTAAAGGTTTCGGGATCAAGCGAATCGAAGAAAATAGGTTCGTTGAAAATTTGGAAAAAAACTTGACAAAAATTTTGACGAATATTTTGGCCCAAATTGTCAGGGGCATATCTCCTAGAATATGAGGAGTTACGGAACCCATAACCTATGTATATTAAAGTTCGGTGATGTCACACCCTGACCTTACTAGGGTGTGATGGGCACCCGACCCCATACCCGAAGCCGAGCGAACCCACAGACTCTTATTTCATACATATGTCCTTTTAACTTTTAATCAATAAGAATGACAAACGTAATAAATGTTTTTGGAAACTTCCAGAAATAAGTCAAATCCGTAATCATACGGGATTTACAACATAACATAAAATGACACATCGGCTGATGAAGCCGCTTATAAAATTGACGTTCTATACCCACGACTCTGTCTGCAAAGTCTCTAACTTCGAAAAAACATGATAGCACATATACTCTGACTCGGCAGCACTCCAGAACAAGTGGAGTCTACCATCCCCGCTGGAACATCTTCTATACTAGCTACAACTCATCTGGGTGTACCTGCGCGGCATGAAACGCAGCCCCCGAAGAAGAGGGGTCAGTACGAGCAATGTACTGAGTATGTAAGGCATGAATAGTAACATAGTAAGGAATATAAATATGAATAATAACAGAATAGAAATACAGAGCATATCATGAGGTAAAAAGTAACCTGTACATATGAGTGCCTCTTAGGGCGGATGCCATGCATGCTTGTCTTTCTTTGAAAAACATTTCTTTATCATATATATATATATAGAAAATAGAACATTTCATAGCGCCGAACAACGTCGGCTCGCCCACATAGCGCCGAACAACGTCGGCTCGCCCATATATATCCCGCGTCCGGGCATCCCGCGTCCGGGACGAATACGCCAGCTGACCAGGTGGCAATGCGTCTTATAGCGCAACATATCTCCCTCGCCCCCCCCCCCCCCCCCATATACATATACATATATCCCTTTTTCCCATATTCCCCATATACATATACATATAACAGCATGCATGAGAGCCCAAAGAAAGTCATGTATCTATCTGAGTGACGTAAGGTCGGTAACCTCCGATTACATTATGGAACAACCATGATCGCTTTGTCTCACCTTGAAGGGACTAGTATTATAAGGCGAGACTATCAATAAAGAATAGAGTCATAATCAAGGAATAAAATTTAGGATCAAAAACTAGCCCAACATTTTCATATTCATATTGAATCCATATCTTGAGACTTTCAAACATGGAACCATTCTCATCATGATCATCTTAGACATATTCTCATCTTTGAAAACATCGTTTTCATTACAAAAACATGGTCTTCGTTATGGTCATAAAAGCTTACAAAATCATAAACCTTGGTTTTGGAAAAGTATAGGCATTTTGGAAAACATTTACGGGTTATTAGGAAGAGAATCATGCCATAGAATCATAAACATCTAAGTTTTGAAAACAAGTAAAATACGGGAACAATTATGAAATCATAGCCTCGGAATCATGCCTTGAAAGAAAGGGACGAGCCTTAACATACCTGTTCCACGTCCTATCAGCTACGCTTAATTGTCCAAGCTCGTTATCGCTAGTCTACATTCAAGAAGATTGACGCAATCATTAGATTCATCACCATATACTTGTCTTTTTCTTCAAGTTTTCTTGAATTTTCATGACAATTATGTCTTGCTTGGTAAGCTCTCTCTCGTATATATATATATATAGCTCCTTCCAATAACATGTAGACACATGCCCTCTTCTTGAAGTTTCTTAAATATAAAAAAAAATGACTAATTGTTTTATTAGTCTTCACTTTTCCATATATATATATATATATATATATATATATATATATATATATATATATATATATATATATATATGTACCCCACGGCCAAAGTGGCCTTCTTCAAGAATTTTCTTGAACATTTTGTGAAATTCCCATTTTGCCCCTAGCCTTCCACAATATTACCATAAGCCACTTTACGAATTTTCCTTTTTGCCCTTAGCCTCTCTCAATATTTCCATACTACTAATGTTCATAAATAATATTCATAACCAACTTGTACATTAAAATAATTTTGGAAGATGGTCATTCCCTTAACTTACCACGACTATCTTGAAATATCCGAGCGTACAAAATACGAGATATAAAAGGTGAGTCTTCCTTCCAATGCAACTGACAGATCGTATTTCTGTGAAGTACGGAGTGAAATACGGCCCGTACAATAAAGTACGTCCCGTACTTTCTGGGCGTATTTTGCCCAGAATTTCCAGAACTTAAAATTTTTGCCCCCCAAAGTAGGTGATACTGTTCATGACGTACTTCAAAGTACATGATGAACAGTAACACGTACTATTCCCGAGATTTCTAGAAATTGGGGCGTTGGAAAAAAATTTCCCAACTTTTATATACTCATTCCCACGATTTAGGCCTCATTTTTCACCCAAATTAAAACCCTAAATCCTCTCAAAGCTTCCATTAACTCACCATATCAACACAAATCCAAGAGAAATCAAAGATTGAACACCAAGAATCAAGAGGATCAAGTGTGTGGATGCTGACTAGGGTTGATGGAAGCAAACAATTCTCTTAGAATTGATGTTGGGGTTTTTCTCAAGTAAAGTATTTTTCATCCAAAGTACATTCCTACATCACCATAGGTGAGTTTTGTATTCATTTCATGTTATTAAGAGTATTGAGTGGTTGAATGACTTGAATTGGGGAAGAAAGTGGAATATGAGGCTCAAATGCGGAAATAATGATATTCTTGAATAGTAATTTGACTTGAATCATAATTCTTGTTATGCCATGAGTATAATCATGTTGTGAATGATACTAATGATGTTGAGGAAGTATTATATGAAAATGGATATGGTGTTGCATTGTAGTTATGGTTAAGGATGACTTTGAAAGGGAATTTTAAGAGTTGAATAATGTTTAACTTGAAGAAGTTTATTGATTATGATATTATGGGTGTTGCTATCGATAATTGGGAGTTGTTTACCATACGGAGGAAGTTGTTGGAATAAAGGAAATGCTCCTCAATTTTCGTTAGCTCTTAACCATTTTAGTTTAGACACAAGTATTCTTCCAATTATCTAATTTTAGTACAAAATCTCTTGAATGTAGAATCGTGAGCTTGGAGGGGAAAACGGTTAGTCGATAAAGTTAAAGAGACGTAAAGGTATATGAGGCTAATCCTTTTTTTTTCAAAGGCATGACTCCTATACTATGATTCCTTTATATTTCCATGATTTTCTCGTATCCCAAAGTTGAAGGCTAAATATTTCTAAGAGCTTCCTTTGAGAAAGAAAGGAGATATGTTCTATGATAATGACGATGATTATGATAATTTTATTCATCGAGATTCTAAAGCTTATGAAATGATTCTATAATGAGACCAATGATACTATTGCATGATTTTCTTGATATTACTCATTGTTGATAGTCTCACCTCATAATACTATTTCCTTCAAGGTGAGACATGGCGATCATGATTATTCCATAACATAATTGGAGGTTACCGACCTTACGTCACTCCGATAGAGTTGTAACTTTTAATTGGGCTCTCATGTATGCTTATTTTTATGTATGATTACACCGTGCCTAGTTGGTCGGGCAGACACCACTTCAGTGGGCGGCTTATGGATAATGATAATTACACCGTGCCTAGTTGGCTGGGCAGTCACCACTAGTGGGCGGCGTGAGATGATTACCCCGGATGCGGGAAGCCCAGACGTGGGCTAGTAATGATATTATGTTATGCATGTATGAAAAAAATGTTTTCTTAAAAGGCTAAGCATGCATAGTATTCGCCTTAAGGGGCAGTTTGATATACAGGTTATCTCTTTCCCTCATCTTTCCTTATTGCTTTACTACATTATGGTTCATGCCTTACATACTCAGTACATTGTTCGTACTGACGTCCTTTCTTTTATGGACGCTGCGTTCATGCCCGCAGGTAGACAAGGAGACGGACCGGATACCTAGGAGCTCTACTAGCAATCTTATAGGAGCACTCCACTTCTCCGGAGTTGCCGCTTGTTGGTATATTTTTTTTGTACGTATTTGGGGCATGGCGGGGTCCTGTCCCGACCTTATGATTCCAGTATTCTAGTAGAGGCTCGTAGATACATGTGTGTGGGTAGTAGATGTCTTATGATCTTATTAGTGCATATTCTGCGCATCATTTTGTAGCCTTGTGGGCCTATGTATATGTATATGTATATGTATATGTATATGTATATGTATATGTATATGTATGTGTATATATGCGTTTAGGAAGTAAATTTAGGTTGTCTCGTAATTGGTTTTATGATGAGAACGGTGTATGTTCAGATTGAATGTGATGACAAGTGAGTTAGGTGATGCTCAGTAGGGTAGCTCCGGGTACCCGTCATGGCCCTCTAGCTGGGTCGTGACACTTCACTAAACGGAGCAATGTTCAGATTATAACCTATTGCAACCTAGGAATTAAACTCTTAATCCCTCTCCCTTAAAATACCTCTATTGTAAGCAACTCTTGACTACCTCTATCCAAGCAAAACTAATACACCTTGCCGACCTCTAGACAAGTGTACCACTCAAAGCTTAAGTAGGTAAGAATTCAAACTAATACACCTAGACTAACTCTAGCCTAGTGTACCGCTCAAAAGCTTATGAAGATAGACTTCTTACAAGCCGCCCTTGAGATTTCAAGCACCTACAAACAACTTCTTAAAAGATAATATTAGGTTTAAAATTTATAGAACAAAGGAACAAAGACTCAACAACCTAAGGACTTGAAGCATCTTCAGTTCAGGTATCTGGTCCTTTGGCTTGCTGAGGCTTTGTTCTTGAGAGCACCTTGAGAGGGGTGGCCGTTTTACTTGAGAGAAATATAATTTTAGATTTGCAAGTGTTAGGTTAAACAATGCTAACATGTTGTATATATAGGGGGCCAAGTGAGGAACATATGACCAGGGATAGGGACCTTTCATCTTTTCATATTGGCTTTTAGCTACAGGTTTGACCTCCAGCTTGCTACTGCAGTTCTGCCAGTCAGAACAGTGCACACAACTTTTCCATCTGTCATCTTTCTTACAGTGCCTAGAGGACCTAATCAAGGACCTGGTCCTTGGCGTATTTGTCAAATCATCAAAACAACAACATATCATAACTCATCAATATATCTGTATGTTGATCAGAATTCTTAACTTTATGATATTTATTCTTGCATTAATATTTTGAAAGCATCTATTCTGTAGTATTACATTACAAAGGTATATATACTTTGTTTAGAACTTGCTTGACATGTCATTATTGTCTATGTTGCTCGGATCCTCCAAAATGGTGCCGCACCCGTGTTGCATCCTTCAAAAATGCATTACTTTTGGAGGATCCAAAGCACACTTTTTGGAGGTTCTCAGCCATATAGCTTGAAGTGATAAGCTGCTGTTCTCAATCCCTAATTCATGCAAAATATGAGTGTAATCCCAGGTGTACCACAAAGCACTTTCAGTCAAGTCAACAATCCCTCGTCCAAGAATAACGGCAATCATTCGCGAATGTGGAGGTAAAAGGCATATGGCAGAGAGAAAGTGGGCAGAGGCAGCTACAGACTTCTTTGAAGCTTTGAAGAACTATGATGAAGCTGGGAATCATAGGCGTATCCAGTGCCTAAAGTATGTGCGCAGTTCATCCTGTGTGTGCTTCATATGCGTAGGTTGTGTGTGCATTAATTTGCTTCCTTTGGCATTTCCACTTTTTTTCTTGCCAAGGATACAAACAGTTGTTTTGAAATAATTATAATATAACGAAAATAATTGTACTTTTAAACTGAATGTTTATGTGGCTAGACCTGGAGTTTATGGCCTTCTAAACTGAATGTTTTACTCCCTCGGTTTCAATTTATGTGAACTCATTTGACTGGGTACGAAGTTTAAGAAAAAAGAGAAGACTTTTGAACTTGTGGTGTTAAATGAGTCACATATATTTTGAGTGACTATAAATCATTGCATAAAGGTTAATTGTTTCCAAATATAGAAAGGGGTCATTCTTTTTGGCATAAACTAATAAGGAAATAAGTTCACATAAATTGAAACAGAGGTAGTATAAACTTACATGGATAATTTCGGACACCCCCCTCCAGATTTGGCTTCACATCTCCTGTGGTTTGCGATATGGTTTGATTAGACTCGATCTACTATGGTATATATATGAAGAAAAAAAAAAGAATGAAGTTAAAACTATGAATCGGTTTCTTGATAGAGTTCAGATGCGGTTCTCTCTACATTTTCGCTGAGTGGATGCTTTGCATGTGTTGAAAACTTAAGGGGTCGTTTGGTTCGAACACATGTTATGATGGGATTAATTATATTGGGATAAGTTATACTGGGATTATTTATGTTGGATTAGTTATCCTGATATTATTTCTTATTGTTTGTTTGGTTTGTTGTATTAAAAGTAACATGCATTGCATAACTTTTAAGAAAAAGTTATTTGTTTACAAAAATATCCTCCACCTTATGTAGTAGAAAAAGGGTTTTGAGAACCTCAGGGCTATTTTAGTCAATTTCACTGTTTTATCCTGGGATAAGTTATTCCAGGATTAGTATTCCACCCTTTGATGGGTATAAGTTATCCCAGCACTATTTTTAATCCTGGGATAACTTATCCCACAGTTAGTAACCAAACAAAGGATAAGGTGATACTCAATTTTTATCCCATCACTATTTTTGCTTATCCACCGTACCAAAGCATCCCTAAGAGTCTTGTTACTTGCATGTAAATGTAGGTCTAAGTTGTTCCATGTCAATTGCGGTAATTTGGTACTAGATGATTGTTTCGAGCATTCATCTTCCATCAGAGGATTACAGTATGCTAATTCCATTGCTGCCTTAATGGCAAACCCCTGCTTTGCCTAATATTGCACTACGTTTTGTTCCTTCCACTTAACAGATATTTGGTCCTGGAAAATATGCTGATAGCCCTTGTGATGGCCAAGAAGCTAAAACCTAAGTATACTGAGAAGTTTTTGCTTGCGAGATTCAACATCAGTATTTTGTCATTCTTGTGACTGGACTAGAACTGCATTGTGTCTGTGCATGACTGTTTATACTTTCCAGATACAAAATGACCCTGAGATATTGGCAATGACAAACCTTATCGCAGCATATCAACGAAATGAGATGCGAGTTTGCGAAAATTCTGAAGGTAACAGTCATCCTGTGAATTTCATATATATACTTTATAAGAGAACATGTTCATATTCTGAAGATACATGCATACTCCTTGAGATTGAATGGAGCTGCGACTCATTGTAAATCATAAAATTCTGTTACTTACCGACTAAATGCAATGCACTTCCTAGTTAGTTTTCTCATATTACTTACCTACAGGAGCTGAATGTGCTGGAAAAAAGATGTTGAGGACTTGTTAGTCTCACTAATCTTGGATAACCGGATTGATGGCCACATTGATCAAGTGAACCGGCTGTTAGAGCGTGGCGACAGGTCAACGCATAACCTTGACGTACCTTTGCTAATTTGCTTATTGCTACCTAATTTTACTTCTAACTTATTTTACATGACGTGTCCGTTCATGCAGATCAAAAGGGATGAAGAAGTACAATGCCATAGATAAATGGAACACACAGCTAAGGTCTCTCTACCAAACTGTTGGCAACAGAGTATGTTGAGATTTCTCCCATCTAAAAGAAGTGGACTTACACTTACCTAAAGGAGAGAGGATTCTGAACTCAAGGTTTATGGACCCAAACAATAGAAATTAGTTGCACCCCTTTTTCTTTTTCATTTTCTTTTTCTTTTTCACTTTCTCACGGAGGCCCTTTTTTGGGTATGCCAAAGGTAGATAAATGTTACTATTTTGTATTAGGTAGTAAATAAAACTGTGTATTCAGTTTAAACAGTACTAGTAGTTTAGGATTGCTTAATTTCGGTAATTGATTTTTTGTGTAGATATCTTATCATGAACCTTATCTTTTTTCCCATCAAAAGGCGGATCCTTTCATTCATTTGATAGCAAATGAAAAGATTCACGAGTTTCATGTACAAGTCATATAAGAAATTGGTCATCCTAAGAAATTGCATCGACTAACACTACTAAAAAAAAGGGGCGTTTTCGACCAAAAAATTTCGACCACATTTTTGGTCGAAAAAAAATCGACCACGAGCGGTCGAAAAATCAAGACTTTATTTTTATTTTATTTTCAGTAGGATTTCGACCACACGGGGTCGATTTTTTAAAATGAAAATAAAATTTCGACCACGTGGTCGAAATTAATTTTTGTATAAATAATAAATGAGAAACGTTTAAATTAAAAAAAAAAAAAACCAATTTTCAACCACATGTGGTCGAAAATTGGAACACATTTGTATATACACACTTCTTTGCAAATCTGTTCAGCACCACACTTGACCACATTTTTATTTTTTCTTTCTCTCTCTTTCCTCTCTCCCTCTCCGCTCTCTACCCACACCACCAGCCCACCGCCTCCGACCACCGCCAGTCCACCGTCGGCGGCGCAGGTACGTTTTTTGTTTTTTTTTTCCAATGTCATGAACACTTACCAATGCATAATAATCTCATGTTATTAGCTACATTACCTTCTATATTTAGTAGATTTGATAACTTTATTTAGTGTTCAATATTTGTTTTAGGGTTTATTTTATGTAATTTGTTTTGGATTAGAAATCGCGTTTTTTAGGCGCTGAAGAATTAGTTTGACTGCTAATTCTATTCTGACCACTGTCTTCCCCAATATTTCTGGTCCTTTCCATTTCGTTTTCTGTTTCTTTTGGGGTTAACAAAATGTTTCTTCCTACATTTTTTAATGGAAGACTCTCATATTGTCTAATAACTTATTATGTTAAAGTTTTATTATTATTTTATATAATAAAAAGATATTCTGATAATAATGCCTTTTTTTCATAATTTTTAAATTAATGCATAATAATCTCATGTTATTAGCTACATTACCTTCTATATTTAGTAGATTTGATAACTTTATTTAGTGTTCAATATTTGTTTTAGGGTTTATTTTATGTATTTATTTTTAGATTTTGAGTTGAAATTGAATGTTATTTTTTAGGCTGTTTTGGTCCCTTTTTTTGGGGCTATTTTGATTCTTTATTTATGTGCTATTTATTTATTTTGGGACTGTTTTTGTTAATTTTTTGGACTATTTTTTTGCACTGTTTTTTAGACTGTTTTTGTGGATTGTTTTTTGCAGACTGTTTTTTTTTTGGACTGTTTTTGGTCATTTTTTTGTACTGTTTTTTCTAGTTGTTAATACATGGGTGGTTATTATGTAGTTATTAATTAAAGTTAAAAAGATTTAGGTACTTTATCTATCTAGTTTCAAACTGCGCATTACCGGTAGGAAGGTTATACTTTGAAATAAAATTCTTTTACTAATCATATAAATTAAATATGTTTTAACAAGTTGAAATTTTCTGCAATTTGTGTAGATGGAATCTCGTAGTTGGATGTACGATAGAACTAATCCTGGTCGATTTGGGTTGAAGAATGAATTTGTAGCCGGCGTTTATGATTTTGTTGACTATGCTAAAACACTTGAGGATTTTACAATTCATGGTGTGGTTAGGTGTCCTTGTTCTAAATGTGAATATATGAAATTCAAGACCCCAGAGATTGTTAGGCGACATCTAATGGAAAAAGGTTTTAAAAGTAATTATACAGTTTGGACTAGTCATGGAGAAACGCGTAACAATTTGAGTGGATTTCAGAACTTTGTTGTGGGTGAAAGTAGTAAGATGGTAGAACCTACTGTCCAGAATTCTAGAATGCACGACATGGTTCAGGATGGTTATGGCATGCATTGGGGCTTTGAATCAAGTGGCCATGTTGAAGAACCTCCCAATGAAGAGGCCAGCCGTTTTTATAAAAAGTTAAAAAAAGCTAGTCGGCCCTTACATGATGGTTCTACCCACTCTCAATTATCTGTCGCTGTTAGATTATTGAGTATCAAAGCAGATAACAATGTTCCCCAAAGGGCAATGGATTCTGTGATTGACCTTATGCATGAATTGGTTGACCCGACTCTAGAGATACCCGATAATTACTATAAGGAAAAGAGATTGGTATCTAAGTTGGGACTCTCGTCGGTGAGAATTGATTGCTGTGAAAATGGTTGCATGTTATACTATAATGATGACGTCGATCTAGAATCCTGTAAGTTTTGTGGTAGTGAACGGTTTAGGGATACACGTAGCGGGAAGAGAGTGGTTGTTAAGGCGATGCATTATTTACCTCTAATACCAAGGTTAAAGAGGTTGTATGTATCTAATAGCTCTGCTCCTCATATGAGATGGCACAGTGAAAATAGAAGGCCACCGGGTGTTATGTGTCATCCATCGGATGGTGAGGCCTGGAAGCATTTTGATAGAACCTATCCAGACTTTGCAGCTGAACTACGTAACATTAGGTTGGGTTTATGTTCTGACGGATTCACTCCGCATTCTGGATCTGCTGCTCCAAGTACCACGCAGATGACCGACGAGTTAATACAGCAACAATGGATTGAGAAGGTTGCTCCCCCAACAAGGCATGGGATAATTTATGGGATGCCTAATCGAGCCTTTCGTCGATACTCGTTGGCCCTTGAAGCCGTAGGTGTTACTGATGATGGGACAGTTGATCCTAAGGAGTATGAAGCCATGAAGCAGCAAGTTGACCTTCTAACAAGAACACTTAATTCCTCGGAGGCCAGGATGTTGGGTATGCAAGCCCAGATTAATAGCTTACTTAATTCTCGGCAGTTTCCGATTTCCCCGTGTCCTGGGGATGCTCGTAGGTCACAACCTCCTAGCCAACCCCGACCTTCCCAAGGTAGACGACGTTGGTCACAAGCTGACATAAATTATGCTCTTGTCGATGAGTCTAGTGGGGAGGATACGGATCATGTCTCTAACACCGAACATTGACTTTTTTGATTAATGTGCTTTTGGATTCTAATTCTGCTATGTTTAAATGGATATGTATATGAATGTAGTTTTAATTTGAACTAGAAGTACTTTTAATTTTAAGATGTTTAAGTGTTTGAACGTAGTTTATGATGTTTAAGTGTTTGAATGGACAATGTTTAAGTGTTCAAACATTGTTTATGGTTGTTGTGTTGCATTGTTGATGAATTGGATGACTGTTTTGGTTGATGAATTTGGTTATTTGAAAATTAGCAGGTGGGATGTCAAAAACAGGCAAATGCTGGATAAAATATTCTAGAATTTCGACCACAGGTGGTCAAAAATCAGCCCAGATATTTCACAATTTCGACCAAATTGTACCCAAATAAATACAATTTCGACCACACGTGGTCGAAATTTAGCAATATGGTTGCCATATTTCGACCACATGTGGTCGAAATCCTGGGCTCAATTTACAATTTCGACCACATTTAGTCGAAATTTAGAAAGATTCTTGCCAGATTTCGACCACATGTGGTCGAAATTCTGGGCTCAATTTACAATTTCGACCACATGTGGTCGAAATTGAATTTTTATTTTCTTTTTATATTTAAATATAAATAATGTTTTCGACCACACGTAGTCGAAAAAGTTAAATATAATTTAATATAAAAATAATTTTTTCGACCACATGTGGTCGAAAAAAAAAATTCCTTAATTTCGGTAGAATGTGATTTCGACCACGTGTGGTCGAAAAAAAATTTCGACCAAGCTATTATATACCTACGCGTGTAGTCGAAATATTGGTCGAAATAAAGGCTTTTTCGACCTCGTGTGGTCGAAATGTTTGGTCGAAAATCCCTGTTTTTTTAGTAGTGTAAAGTCTTTGAAAAACTAGCAAGACGGTGACTACAGCTAATTTTGTTCCTTCTAATAAAAGAAAATCGAACTACATCTAGGGTGTCCCTGAGCTGCATGATATCTTATCTTCCTATACGTTTTGCACAGGCCAAGGTGCTGACTTCAGTCCTTGACTTATCATTACCAATTTCATTGCATCCGATAGAATATGCACTTTCCTCCATCCTTTGTGACCCGCAATCTTCAATGCCTCTCTAACTGCAATTGCTTCAACGATGCTTGGCTTCCCAACTGACTGAATTGGAGAGCCAAAGGCATGAAGCATCGAACCACGAGCATCAACTGCCACAACACCAATACTGGAATCTCCTGTGTCCTTTTGCACACTTGCATCCGTTAAAAACAAAACCTCATCTTGACAAAAGATTAGTTGCTCATCAATTAAGGATATATCATTTTGGGTGTTACTGATAGAGCCAAGTTCTTTAAACTTATGGTAATCAAATAATGCTTGTGACATAATGTTAGAAACATCCCACATTTCATTATTAAAAGTCCAACTATTCCTAGCTTTCCAAATAAACCACATTAGATGCACAGATAAATTCAAAAGATTCATAGGCTCTGGAAATTTCTTAGCATTCAAAAAAAAATTATACCACGAACTAGCAAAATTATTAACTCTATCGATATTAGGCCATAAAAAAGGACTCATTTTCCAGACAGCTAGAGATCTAGGGCAGTGAAAGAACATATGTTCAACTGCTTCTTCTTCCATCCCACATACCCTACATGTCGCATCTTGTAGCCTTAGCCTTTTTGCTAGCACACTTTTAACCGGTAAGGCATTCAACAAACACTTCCTTGAAAAATGCTTTAACTTGTTCTTAATTTTCATTTTCCACACACTCAACCAAAATGATTTCGGAAAAGACTGGTTACTCGATTCAATTCTATCATTTCTCCTTTCATGAGCCTCCAATAAGGATTTTGCTAGGTGATAGCCTGAACGCACCTCATAACTCCCAGATTGTGTAAAGTGCCATAACAATCTATCAATCCCGCCCGACCTAGACAAAGGAATAGAAAGAATAGCTTTAATGTCACCCTAGCAGAATAAGCCGCTAAGCATATCTAATTTCCATGTTGAGCTCACTATCAATCAAGTCAAAAACTTTTAAATCCTTGTCACTATCACCATGAATTGTAACAGGGTAAAAGTTATCATCCTTAGGTAGCCATGGCTCAAACCATACATTAACATGTGCACCATCCGCAATATTCTATCTGATCCCTTTCGTAAGAGGTCTCTTCTACACATCAAGCTTCTCCAAATCCACGAAGAGGATCCTTTCACCTCTGCATTCATAAAAGAAGAATTTGGGAAATATTTCAAACTTTATCCATTAACGAGTCTGCTTTTTAAAACTTTAGCCATTAACGAGTCTGGATTTTTCAACACTCTCCAAGCCGTTTTAGCTATTGAACGCTTTTAAATCTCTAAATCCAAGAAACCCGTTGCATTTTGCATCACAAAGTCTCTCCCATTTCTCTAAATGCATCTTCCGTACCCCCTTGTCTTGCCCCCACCAGAATCTATTAAACAAAGATGTGATCTCTTTACATAATCCATCTGGCATTCTAAAGCATGTCAAGGCATATGTGGGTATAGCTGAAAGGACCGATTTTAATAATACTTCTTTTCTCGCTGGACTTAAGAATCATTCCTTCCAACCTTTTATTTTCGTCCGAACTCTATCCTTGATAAAACTCAACATCTCGTTCTTCGATCTTCCCACCATTGCGGGTAGCCCCAAATATCATGAACCTTATCTAAATAGGGAAGTATATAAACATGCTCCCTTGAATATTTCGTATAATGACTTTCCTATTATTTTTTATTAGTATTAGTATCCCCGCTATGCGCAGAAATAAAAAAAATATTAATCCTGTCAAATTGTGATCTGGTTTATTTGAGCACTTGAATCATAATGATTTAAAAAATTCTAATTGCGATCTTTTCTCAATGCAATATACCCGATAACAAATTCTCTATAAAGCTAAAAGTAAACAAATCCAATTGTCATAGTATCACCTGAATAGGTCTCTCTCCTCTCACAATGTACTACACGCAATTTCAACAATACACATTAAAGCAAAAAACTTTCTAGTATAAAAATAAAAAATTCGTTATGAATACACCAAACAAAAATAACATTAATGATCCCTCCTGAAATTTAATTTAATTTTTACACTTATATTCCTTTTTTCAATGTTCTTTAAGTGTTTAAATTATCAATAATCTTAGAGTATCATTTAATTGTTTAATTTATTTCATTTTTTTATTGCATTACCCGCTAATCAGTATTATTACATTATTAACCTCTCATTAACTTGCCACTATGTTTTAAAATCCATGCCTACTACTCTCCATTTCATATATATAAATAGAAAAAAAATCTTTAAGAGAAACCCAATCTTATTAGTATCTAACTTGAGTTGTTCTTATAAGTGAAGATAACAATAGTTGACATATATTATAGGGAGCATCACATACAAGTACAGTTCCACACATACATTGCAACCAGGTGGCCTATATTCAACTTTACAAAGCTGTAGCCCAAAAATAATAGGTCAAGATTCAACATCCAACTCCAAATAGGTTCTCGAATCGCTATTTTATTTTTTAAAAAACTCAAGCTTCTAACTCAATCTGTGAATCAGATTGTGACTCAAACACTGTTCAAAAAATCAAATTCATTTGGGTGGTGAAAATTAAAATTTTAAGGCAATCCACCATTATTGAACAAGCTTAAATAAGTGGGTTTAAATTTTGATTATGATTTTGTGATAAATTTGGAGTGGGTGTTGCTTAGACTTGTTAGAAATGTTCTAAGGAGGCTGCTTACAAAATGTGAAGTAATTTAATGGAGATTTAGACTAGCCTTGAACAAGAATTGCAAGTGAAAGAAGAAGAAATTCCTCTATAGACGCTTATACACTATTATACAATGTTATATACCTATATACAAGACAGATGCATTATGTATATAAGTGTATAAGAGGTTTTTATGCATATACACTATTATACAGAATTATACAAAAACTAACTTTTCTTCTTTCTTGAGCCTCTAAAATTTAATTCAAACCTACTTTACATCACTTCAAATTTACGCTTTGAACTCCTCTTTGATGTTTCCAATCAATTTGAACAACACTCAATCCAACCAACTAAGAAATTCGGAAAACTCAATTTCCAAATTGAAGCTTTGAACAACCTTTGATGGACTTTTATTCTTCAAGTTTTCAATCAACCACAATAAATCGACCAAATTTAAACCCTAATATTGGGATTAATATCAAATTATAAACAGGGAACGATGAAGATAGGTGTGTGGTAGAGAAGCACAAATATTTTCTTTGAATGAAGAGGATTAAAGACCTACTTCTAATAGTAAGCATTGCTCAAGTATATAATCTTTTTTAAGTATTATGTGTCTTCAAGTTGGTAATGATCTTGGATTGTAAAAGGATATCAAGGCGTGCAGTTCTGCTCATAGTTTACCACTTGGATCCCTCTGATGTTAGGAAACAAAAGGGGAGAACTGATAAGATGAAAAGAACAATGCCGGGAAAAGAAGGAAAAACCGATGATAAAAAGAAAGAAAAACGATTAGAAGTAGGTCGGTCTTTAAGATGAACTACGGGACGAAAAGTAAGTTTAGTTTATGTAAAAATTGGGCCTAGCCTAGTAACAACTTAAAATATGGACCCAGTTTGGTTGTAATGATATGTCAAGTAATTTATAGAGTAATTATTCCTATATTATATACTAAAGTCACACTATATGATAATTAATTTTTATGCGTGTAAATCTTTACAATTGCTTTTGTGTCCAATTGTCCCACATCGGAAGAGGCTAATAAGAAGTACAACATAGAACCTATAAATACCTTTTTCATTCAAACACAATTCCTTTTTCTTTGAGCAAACCCTAACCTTAGTGTACGGCAATGGATCAGCCTTCTGGAATAGTAGTCCCTACTCTCCAAAATATTGTGTCAATGGTTAGTTTGGACTGCAAGACCTTAAGTCCATTGCACTTAAAGCTCGAAATGCAGAATACTATCCAAAACGTTTTCCTGCAGTGATTATGAGAATTAGACAACCAAGAACAACTGCAAATATTTTTGCTTCTGGAAAAGTTGTTGTAACTGGAGCCAAAAGTGAACAAGAATCAATGTTGGCAGCAAGGAAATATGCTAGAATCATTCAAAAGATTGGTTATCCACAATGCAAGTTTAAAGATTTTAAGATCCATAATATAGTTGCTTCTTGTGATGTTAAATTTCCTATTCGACTTGAAGGCCTTGCATGTGGCGCTCACGGTGCTTTCTCAAGTTATGAGCCAGAAATATTTCCTGGATTAGTATATCGCATGAAACAACCAAAAGTAGTGCTGCTTATTTTTGCTTCTGGGAAAATTGTCATTACAGGAGCCAATGTACAAAATCACAATAATTAACAACTTAAAATATTTAAAATGCATATAAAGAAAAACTTGGTTGACTCGAGAAATTCCAACTGTGACACATAAATCGGGACGGAGGGAGTAGTACATGTATTATCTGCCTGTTAATTGATTCTTCACTAAATTTCGACATGTTGTGCTGGTGGTTTATCTTACTTCACATTTTTATATGCATTTCAGGTTAGAGATGAGACATATGCTGCATTTGAGAACATATATCCTGTGCTTACTCAATTCAGGAAGAACTCATTGCAATAGACTGTTTCATGCAGTGGAGCATCTGCTATGACTAACTGCAGGGTGGTTCAAATTTCGAGACTTTGGTTTTTTGATACTCTGTAAAGGCATTGACTTTTGTGGGAAACTTGTTTAAGATAGCTTTTGGATAGATTTGGTAATTTAAACTTTGAAAAAAACAAGTTTTTGAAGATGAGATGAAAAATGGTTCGTAAAAATTGAAGTTGTGTCTGGACATGCATTTTACTTTAAATTTTGAAACACATAATTTATCTGGAAAATAAGATCAAGGCATATAAAAACATTACGAATACAAGCTATTACAACGACTCGTACTTTTTTAAAAAGAATTTCGACAATTTAATCATTGAATGAAAGAAATACGGAGCTCTGTACAATTAGATCTTCTTATGAGACTGTCAGTGATTGCTCTTTTTGCTAATCTGTTTCTTTCAAATGATCTTTTTGAACTTCATGATTTTGAGAAAGAAAAACAGAATTTTAATTTTTTTGAAAAACAGAATTTTAATTTTTTCTTGTTGCTTTCGTGTTTGTGAATGTTGGGAGATAGTAGATGCTTCCAGCAGAACTAAATGAACTTTATTTGAGCATGTGACTATTGTTTTGCAAGTAACTTATGAGGCCATTGGCGATTTTCTCCATTTAGCGGCTTGTTTTAATGACAAAATTTGTGAATGAATTTGATTGTCTGTTATTGCTTAAAGATTTAGTGCTCACAGAAAGATGTGTAAAGGGAGTAACAGAGACCAGAGTAAGGACCTGTGAACAAAGTGATCTTTCTTTTTTTTTTCTTTTTTTTTGTGCTTGCTTACAATGAGCACTGAGACTTGTGTACTGTAGTTTGCTTACCTCAAAAACTAAGCTCTGAGGTCAGCTCGATATTGAAGTACGGTCTTTAATTCATTCAGCTCAATTATCAACCAACTTGAGTTCAATTAAGGCCTTAATCTCTTCATTTTAATAATTAACAAGCTAAGGATGAATCCCCCGGGAGTGAAATCAATCACATCTCTTTTTCATTCTATCTCTATATAAGATGCGAAAATGTATAATTTGATAGAATATATCTTATGGAAGCCGAAACTAACAGAATGACTTTTGGCTGCAGTCTCTGTTGATATATGAGTCATTCTATTTGATATATAGAGTCATTCTAAAAGAATATGTAGGTGTCTTATTAATATAACACACATATATTATCAGCTTGGTGAACTTGGTTTACTAGTTGTGATTGGTTGAGCATAATTTATCATTGGTTTTATATATTTGTACATACATATATGGCCATCCAATTACTATTGAACCTGGTATGCAAGCCGTTTGGTTCTTTTTGGCACTTAACAACTCACTTTATAGTTTAAGTCTTTTCAGTTGGTCACCTAGCCTTCAATGCGGATCTATTTCTTTTGCTTATCCAAAAATAAGTTCTGCTAGTTTCTTACCAACTGGCGCATATCAGATAGGAATTGGTCAATATTGTGTTGCTGGATTTCTCAACTTAGTTATATCTCCTATATTTGTGTTTTTTAACTTGTTTGTGGGATTTTGAGTAAGGCTCTAAGATGATACATTTGATGTTCCTATTTAAGGTTTGACAATTAATAGAATTGCAACAGTTCCATGTGAAATAACACGAACCATTAAAAGTAGGTATTCTATCATTTATATAAGGTTTCTATGTAAAAGGTTTACTACGAAATTGAGTTGTATATAGAGCAATTAAGTAGCTATCGTTTATATTTGCTTTCAAAAGCTGTACTACTTCTTAACTTGTTTCGTCACTACATTCTAGTTGGATCTGCTGAACAGACTATTTATGAATGTTGTATCAGCAGTGCTGCTTTGTTGAGCAATAGATGTTCCCTCTATTTGTGTTGAACCACTTGTGTTTCAGTAGAGCTCCGCTTTTATAAAAGCTTACTGCCTGTGTAGCTTTTGTGACTATTTATATGACCTGAAAGTCAAAATCACTTACTTTGGTTAACAAAAAGAGGTCAGAATCAGTTAGAAGGCCCAGGCGACCAAGAAGCCTCCTAATTTTAATTTCAAAGCTTGTCGAAACCTTTCTTCACTAGATACCAAGCTTGCTTCACCAGCTAGTAAAAGTCGAACTCGTGATGCGTAACTATCACTATAACGAATAGTATTATTATTATAAAGAATCTCTCCATCCCAAAATAAAGAAACCTTAACAGTTGAAGAGAGAGAAGACATTTTTTTAAGAACTTTGGAGTTTGGTTTTTTTTTGAGAATGTGAAAAAAGATGACTTAAACTTATGAAATGGATGAGTGTTTACCTCATCCAAAATTCATATTAAATAGAAAAAACTTGAGCATTTGAAAGCGTCTGAAATCTCAATAATTTGCGCATATAAATGTTGCGCAATATAAGTGTGTCATATAAAGCGTTTGAAATTGAGCATGGTGTTGTCACATCAAGTATGTGAAAACTCAATATTTTGCGCATGTAAATGTTGCGCAATATAAGTGTGTCATATAAAGCGTCCGAAATTGAGCATGGTGTTGTCGCATCAAGGAGTAGTATAAAACAGGAATAACGAAC
Source organism: Lycium barbarum (assembly GCF_019175385.1). Classification (NCBI taxonomy): domain Eukaryota; kingdom Viridiplantae; phylum Streptophyta; class Magnoliopsida; order Solanales; family Solanaceae; genus Lycium; species Lycium barbarum. The sequence continues at coordinate 28,492,549 of NC_083338.1, forward strand.
AACTAGCCTTCACAGTAAAATAAGTTATTATGGCATTTTGGAACCAATTTTCTAATATTGGTTCTATTACATGTTTTACCCCAGCAAACATATTCGAAGTAATGGGTAAGACATGGGAACTAGATGAGAATGATTTTAAATACTCAAATAACCTGAACAACAGATACAATGAGAGCTGAGTGGAATTGGAGTGTTAGGGAAGTTGAAATGCTAGAACAAAACTTGAGGGCACTCGGACTAAAATATCCAAAAAGTCGTGCTACGTCAATGCTTCATAGTACACCACAAGAGTTCAATTTTGCTCTTAATCGTTTTCGCGAAGAGAACAATCGGATGAAAATACGTTGCCTCAGGGTAGAATATGGTCAATGAGGTTACGTCAGATTCAGATCCAAATGGGATTCGAACTGTGAGATGTCCGATGAAGATGAATCCGCGTGATCCTATTAATATTTTTTATAATAAAGTAAATAGGTAGGGTCATAAGGAGGGCCCCATGGGTACTTGGGGTTTTGCAACAATATAAGTAGCCTTTCATTTATTATTAAACTACAACATATTCAATGTCGAGTAGTAGAAATGTAGATTGGTCGGTATTCCTTCCTTCCAAATAATTCGAATAGCAGTGGTGATGAAAGCTCAAATCATAGTAGCTATTCTGATGAACCGAGTTTTCTTGATAACAACGAATACTTGCTAGAAGATTTGAAGCCCCGCCTTTTAATAGAGCGTAATGATGATTTTTTGCAACGTGAAATATTCAGATCCATGAGAATATTATGCGGATTACGCCGAGAATTGGCATATCAGCATGCCGAATCAGAACATCTTGTTTGTGACTTGAAAAATCTCAACGCTCAAATCCCAACAAGGTTCTCAATGGCCAAGCCTCGAGTTGGTGCACATACTTGCGAGCTTGCCATACAAAGGATTAGAAAAGAAAATAACAAAATGCTAGCAAGACGTTTTAGATTTTACATGCTAAAGTTGGTGTCACGACCCAACCCCGTAGGCCGTGACTAGTACCCGATCTGGGCACCCAAACACATCTATCCAATGCTATTTCAAATGTTGTCAAACGCATTCAAGTATAAAGCAGAAGCCGTTAAGGCTATATTTCAAATTTAGATAATTTCCAGAAAAATTTTGGCAGAGTTTCCTTTGTTTTACAGACTATCCAAAATAACCCTGCGCACAGAAAATACCAACAAAGACCACACCGGCCAACAAAGCAACATATAAACATATGCGGACCGGCCGCCGCGGCGAATGGGATCGCCCCAAACACAACATATACACACATCCGTACAGAAAGACCCTAACCCACAAACATGTCCACAGACCGACAGAGTCATATGACGGGATAGGGCCCCGCCGTACCCGAAGTTGCCATACATACAGAATATACAGAAGACAGAAGATATATACCAAATGTACACGCTCCGGACCAAAGGAGCTCTTCAAAATAGCAGAATCTGAGCCCTAGACTGGCGGCGTATCCTCAGGTGCGTCTGTACCTGCGGGCATGTAACGCAGCCCCCGAAGAACCGGGAGTCAGTACGAAAAATGTACCGAGTATGTAAAGCAGAAACATAACAAACATAATCATAGTCTGAACCGGAAGCACATAAATATAGCAAACGGAATCGTAATCCAACGAACAGACAGAGATATACCGGACAGAGTCGTAGTCCAGACAGACAAACGGAAGGATACCGGACTGAATCGTAGTCCAGACAGACAGACAGAATCATAATCCAATCAGACAGACAGAATCATAATAGGAACAGACAGAATCATAATAGGGCACAAGAACGTGGTCGCCACTCCTGCCTTTGGCGCCACAACATATCATATTTCAGAAGATTTCACATCTTCGAACATCTCCGTCACATAACACATCATATCATAACCACGGTAACCCCGGGACAGATCACACGCCGGGAAACCGGACACATCATACTTCCTAACATATACACGGTAACCGGGGACAACATATACCACAGCACCCCGAAACCGGACACATCATACTTCGGAATTCATACATGGGACCCGACCCCCGACAAGGGACTCGGCGGCCCATCCGCACGATATAAACCGGCCCGGGATCCGGTGAAAGGAAGCATTGAGACATCCATGAACAGATTAATGAGAAACCACATACATACAGATCGTTATACCGACTCAATCAAACTGAAGTAGGCCAAATGGCGAGTCAAATCAGAGTATTCGGATAGCGTTCATAATATGCGCCTATATCCTGCTTGGGAAGGCACGACAGATTATTACCAGAATCAGATTTTTAGATGTCAAAGCCATTTTGTAAAATTTATATAAAAAGTAGTCATATCATGATCAGAATAATAGTCCAAATGTTGCCTGTGAGAAACGGACAGAAATAGGGCAATTTAGGTCATATAAAAAGTGTCGGGGCCTTGTGGGCCCACCTCGGACCAACTTGAGGCGACATACGTAAATTACTGATAATAGACCTTAAGAGGTCATCCATAATCATTTGGGAGTATTCCGACTTCGTTTAGGAAGGTTTCATACAAAAGTTCACTTTAGGGACAAATTATAAGAAAAGTGATTCAGTCTCGCTGAAGGAATTGGAGCGGGTTTCCATCTCGAATTCCGGGGAACGAAGTCGTATTTAAGCCTCGCGGCCGAGCCTATTATGTTCAGAACATGCCTAAGAAGGAAGGGGTAGGCTTTACATACCTTGGTTGCGTCCTACGCTCGTCCAAACTCGATTCCTGTTTCGCTCAAAAACTGCAAATGGTCACATTTACCAGTTACTATTCATGAGACTTAACATTTCTAACCTTAACCAATACTTGTCTATAAGAATTTGGGCAGCACCTCCCCTATACATATAGCCTCCCCGAGATTCAACTCGGCTCCAAACAACCAACAACAACCCAACAACAATATCAACAACATCAACAATTATCATAATTCATAATATACACAATTAGTCTACTTTATGACATAATACAATAATCCTCATTTCGACTTCACGCTCCCAAATCAATACCAACATTCTCTCATTTATTCTAATCAGAGTCATTACAACATACGTCGGAGGCATATCATACCATTTTCACAAATTATTCATAAGGTATACACAATATACACGCTTACTACCAAAGTCATAATTCACCCACAACTTCCAATCTTTTAGCAAACATGTTCATGACTTATTTCTATCTTCCAACTTCATCAATGACAATCATAATTTACTTCTTACTACTTTCTTTTCCGTATTTACATAAGTTACAATAACTTGCATGTTTTCCTACAACAACTTAACAACAAGAACCATTATTCTTCCATTCATTTCACAATAACACAATTAACATACTAACGGAATTTAATTCACATTCCAACATCACATACACCTCACGGCCATACACTAATTTTTCCAACTCTCACTAATTCATTCAACTTTCACTTCCAATACAATTTCTACTATAACTACAACAAGATTCCAACATGAATTCAAATCATCATAGTCATGCCATATATATGCATACTCACGGCCAACTTCCAAACAACATACCCACTTTACAAACTTCCATATTTTCATACACTCTACTCAATTCTATATATTACAACATAAACCAAACTTCATAACACAAGAAAATGAATTAATTCATACCTTTTCCTCAAGTTCTTCACTAGCCACCAAAGTCACCTTTTGGCCAAAATAATTATACCAAGTTGTAGAGAATCTTGAGTTTGGTAATAACCCCACAAGAAATGAATTTTGAACCAAAGAAATTGGCTCCAAGAATTTTTCTTTCTTTTTCTCTTCTCTCTTTCTCTTACCCGAATTGCTCATTTTTTTTTTTCTTGCTTTGTTTTTTCTTGATTTTTCTTGAAGCTTCTATAGGATCAAGACAACTTATATAATAATTTTGTCACATGGAAATTAGTTAATTCCATGGACTTAGGCACTATATGGCCGGTTGGGCCTCTTGAATTTGGGCCTCACTTTTTTATTTTATTTTTTTGAGTCCAATTGGCTAGATTTTGTATTTCATGAGGCAAGTTTTCCAAAATTCCAATTTTGCCCTTGGCCTCTTTTCGTAATTCCACACCAATGTATTCATAGCCGACACATTCATACCAAGCAAGGTCCAAATATAGCCTTATTCATTACAAGTCAAGTTATCTCAAATTTTTCGAATATGCAAAAATGCCGGATGTAACAGTTGGCCGAAGAACAAGCATCAACAATAGGTAGAGAACTAACATCTGCAAAAAGAAGATATGTCTTCAGAAATTCAAAATATTGTTCTGAGGACGATGTTGACACCGTAATTTATTTTAATTATTCAGAGTCCTTGGACGACAAACAAAATTAATCATGCATTTTTAGAGGTCAAAATGATTTTTATAAAATTGCTTAGGTCAATATTTTTACTCCTTTAATTGATAAAATAATTTCTATGATATTATAATTCATTTAGGAATTAATTGGTACATTTTATGACATATATGAAATATTTTTTAGATTTAATCAAAGTAAAACAATTTTGAAATTATTTATTTAATTGTTTAAATTGTCAAAAAGTCAAATTGGCAAACGTTTATTCCCTTTAATCCAAGGGATTTGAGTAATTAAAAGAATTGACCATTTTACCCCTCAATCTTTAATTTTTTGTATTTGCATAATTTGTTGAAATTAATAATTGTTTCTAGTATTTAATTACGATAATTAGTCAATTAGAGGGACATTATTGCAAATGGATTTATAATTATTTAATTGTTTATATTATGGCCACACTTGAATTAGCCAATTCATGGTGCAAGCCACTTGGGGTCATTTTTACAAAATTAGCCTCCTAGTGGATTTAATTGAAAAGACCAAATTTGTTGACAAATTAATTAAGGCCATATTGGCAAAATGAGCTTATTTACACTATTAGCCATTTTAAAATTAACTAATGGATGAATTATGTCCTAATTTGAAACTACAGTCAATAATTGATTGTTTTAAATGTTTCTCTATTTTGTTAAATTACCCGTCCTACCCCTATACACGTATATACACCTAGTATCATAAGTATACGAATATAATATACATGAGGGAAAAGGGGGGCCATGTCCATCCTTTTAAAATTGGACCGAGTCTAGTCCAAAACAGACCAGACCCGGCCCAAAACACCATCAGCATGAGAGAGGGGTAAATAATAAAATATTCCTTCATTTCCATTTCCTCACACCAAACGACCCCTACGCTCTCCCCTCTTTCCTCTCTTTCCTCTTCTGTATGAAACCCTAATAGCCACCTCAAGATCTCTCTCCATGCCAAGAATGGCAAATCTTAAGTATTCACAGGCTTTTTGCGGTCTTTGTATGTCTTTTAGCGTGAAACAATTAATTCAAATTGTGTTCTCGTTCAATCTCGCCCCAAACACGGTACTAATCTTTGTTACTTTCATTTTTTCTTTTAATTTTCAAGTCAAGCATGCAATTTTCTATTTTTTTGTTGTTGTTGTACGAACTGTATCTTTATTGGTTAGCAAGGAAATGACTCGCATCGGCCTAGATAGGTCAAATCCGACCGTGTATGTATATTGCCTCATAGATCTCAGCCGTTAATTCTGTGCATTGAGTGTTTGCATCTGAAAAATTAGTTTGTACATATCGAAATTTTAAGTCTTAGCAAGAATTTTGGGGCCCAACCTTTACCGAAAAAAAAGGAAGTTTACACAAGTCCAAAAAGCTAGAATTTTAAGTTCAACTTGAAATTTAAGCTTAATAGTATAATTTTAGACTTAAGCTCTCCCTTAGGGTTTGAGTCTCTCAGTTAGAAATTTTTATTTACTTTGTTCCTTTCTTGTGTGGTTGAGTTCGAGAATTGGAAGCACAAAGGCTCTAAATCCATTCTTGTTCACGGCTGCACATCAAAAAGGTATGCTTTTATCATTTTCTTGCTTTAATTTAGTTTATGCCTAGTGTAGTGTTCATCTAGTCGTTAATATGGTGTTTGTTAGGATAATTGTGTTAAGATGCTTGTAGTAATTGAATAGGTGGCTCAACTTAATAGTGTGTTTGGTACTGAGGTGTATCTGAATTCTCAACTGAACCTTGAATGCTGCATAGTCTCCTAGACACTTAGAATATTGGCATATGGTCCTGAATTTGACAACTTAAGTCTGAATTGATGGGTACTGAATGGACTTAGTCCTATTTGAATAAACTAGCTACTATTAAGTTAGTATTAGACATTAATCAAGGACATATATAACCATAATAGAAATGAGTTTAAAAGGGATCTGAGTTAATTGGGAGGCTGTTAGAGTGAAGAGGGTGGACTAACAATAGATCATTAGTTATTAATAATGGATTAGGTGGATTACATTGCTTTATAGGACTGATCTTCTTCAATATTAGAGTGGGACTAGGTAAAGGGAAGGGAAGATGGAATCACCTAGGTCAATTTGAACCTTGTGTACACATTATCTGTTAATAAGAAGAATCCTGTCTGAGAAGCAAGTTGTTAAGTGATCTAAATCTATCTTTTAAAAGGGGCTAGGTCATTGGAACTTGAGTAGAAATCTAAATGTTTACCATATAGCCTATTTGTGAACATGAGTATCTTGTTGCCTTTGCACCTACACATTGCATTTTGGGACCTGTTTTAATACTGATTGAGTCTTTGTCTTTTTCTGAGAATCTAGTTATGCCACAAGTCTTAAAGATTTGATTAGATTAAGTATTTAGAAGATCACTATTAAGAATCAGGATTAATCCAAATCTATTTGATTACTTGTTTACATGAAATGTCTCTGAATCTTGTTTGAAGATCTTGAGTGCACTAAAATGAGAGTTGACACTGTTTCTAGTCAATATGAGTGATTGTCCCATGCCTAAGATCTATAAAAGAGTGTGAGTCAAGCTGCTAACCTGAATTTATGCTTTAATCACAAAATTCCTGCATAGTTTTATCTGGAGTGAACCGGTTCAGGGTTCAAAGTGAAAGTCTGCCTATTATGTTCCCTCTTGAACTATTTGAGTCTTAGTCTGAGCTTTAGTAATTTGTCCATGTATTTGGTGGCCACAACTTGACTGATTGTTTTATATGAACCTCTGTGACTTGGTTAGATAGAGTTTATAATATGACATGACCTGCTGAATGTTCAGACTAACTTGTGATGATTCTATGAAGTTAAAATGACTTAAGGAACCTGCTAATGACAAATTGACCCATGCTATGACTCTTTATGAATTTGATTAGGCCTTAGTGGTGAGAAATGGTTCTAGTCCTAGCCTAAATGATCTTGTCTGCTTATGTGTACATGCATTTGAACTTGTTAAGATACTTGGCTATGAATAGTTTAAGTGATAGGGTTCCTTATGATTAGAAAGGTTTAAGAGTACGTTGAAAATTGCATGGCCTAGAAGAGCCTTTTTAAAAGGTGTCTTGAGAGAGGATTAAGGGAGAACCAAGCATTTGTTGGTTCATAGTACCTTTTCTCCACATAAAGGGCACAATGGCACTTCTATAAGCCTATGGGGTGCATGCTTACTGTATAATACCTTAGAATCATATGGCCTCTATTGTCAGAACCAAGGAACGTAGATTAGAATCGGACACACACTAATGAATAACTTATTGAAACTAAGTGATGAATCTAGGTGCATATATGTGATTAAGCTAGACACAAAAGGAAGAATTTAATGGAAGCATGAAATCTGAATATTGAGTGCATTGAAACTGAATCATTAAAGACCATTAGGATTATGTGGATCCCTCTTCCAAAGACTTTACCAACGAGATATAGTTGATTTCTGTAATAGTTCTATCTCCTTTGAGTTATATCATGCATAAGGCTTGCATATCTCTCCACATGGTACTTTCACCTTGTTAAATCTTAACTAGAATCTGAAGATCCATTTTTGTACTATATTTATGTATCTACTAGACCTGCTTGAAACTTGTTTTCTTGTGCTACACCTGTTTGCTTAACTTGCAATTGCTTTTTCTGTATACCACAGTGTCTTGCGTATGAGCATCTAAGCTCAGATAGGTCCTGTTCTACCTATGTAGTGTTTGCTTGCTTATTCCATAAGTCCTGTGTCTTGTGTATTTCACTTCTGATCAACATGATAACTGTTTCCTATGGTTTCCCCATTCCGTGTGTGGTATATTGTGTGAAATACATATTCTTTCCATTCTTGCATAATTTAGAACTATAAAGCAGTCTCTGTGTCTAAATTGAATCTGCCTTCCCTCCTATTATGTAAACATGATAGAATTTGAGTATTGATGCCAATGACTGACTATTAGGTGTTTGTTTAACTACTCTGAGTGTAGTCTTTGTACAAGGTAGGAATCATTTTGATATAAGTAAAAGGGGGTCAAGACTTGGTCAATTAGTTAAAATTTGAGCTCTAGAACATGTGTTAAGGCTGGATATACAGAGAATATACATTAGGTCCTCAAAAGAGGAAGGTATACACTTGATACACATTTGATATACAAACCATAAGCTTATGTCTTTAGTACACTGTGAGAGAATATGCTAAATATACATAGGTATACACCTTAGTGAAGTTAAGAGGGGATCTCATCAAACCCTTTAACTCTCCAATTGGATCTTTGTTTGAAATTAGATTGGCTTAGCCCAATTCAATAAGTAGGAACTAAAGGGGTTCGGGTGCTTTCCTTTTGTGTTTGATATTGGGCCATTAAAGCCCAGTGGCATATATACGTGTACATGTGCTGTTTTTATTTAAATTGTGTATGTATACATTGTATATATTTATATACGCGATAAGTTCAGTAAATTGAAAACTAACTGGTCCTTCTTATTTTACCTCCTCCACTGCATGGCCATTCATGCCAAGTCCAGCCAACCTGTTGGGCCAAGGCCCAACAGGAAAATTCTTTGCAAAATTATCGAGTACGATGAAGACGAAGATGGAAGCTAATATTATTAAATGCATAGAAGGCCCAGCCATGGGTGAAAATGGCCAACTAGGGGCTTGGTACACCCCTATCCTTCCTTTTCTTCTTATTTATTTATGCCTTCTTTTTATGTGTAATCTTGTAGTAATTTGTATTTGTAAAAAATTGTAAAACTCAAATATTTATTGGAACTTATGGTTTGAATTAGCAGTTTTAGGACAACGGTACTTATGTCGTTTAGTCGACTTTAGGTCCCAAAAATGAATTTTCAAAACCCGCTTAGTATAAATAAATTCTCAAAGTCTAAAAATGGATAATTGTTCTCTTTAATACAAGTTTAACACGAACAAATAGGAAAGCAAGATTTCAAGAATTTTGACATTTCTTCAAACGAGATCAGATTAAATTTTTGAAACCCAAAGGCATGTCCTTTTGAAAATAAATTAAGTTTTAAACCAAAATAAATAAATATTTTGGGCCGAACCCAACAAACGAGAAATCGAAATGTATGATTGACATTTTACTTAAAATAATGAATATTGCGAGAGCCTAGTTTTAATCAAATTTTTTAGAAAAGAAGTACAACTATGAAAAGAAATTTGAGCCAAGCCCAAAATAAAAAAATACACCTTTTTAAGAGGTTAAGGATTTTTAAGGCTAAAGTTCGTCTTATACACATAAATAACAAGGAAAAGTCGTGTCATAAAATTGAGTTCATAAGAATTTGTAAATATAAGGGTTTAGAGTAAGGCATTCTAAATGTGTTAAATGGATTGACCCGAACCAAGTATGAGACTAAGCATGAACTAAATTATATTCAACTTATAAATCAAAAAGAATTTTGATACAGTATCCTTATATATAAAAGGAAATTATTTGTATCCGGTTATTATAAATCCGAACCCAAATACCCTATATATAAAGGGGATATATTCAATTATTTTAAAAACGATATGCAAATGACAGATTTTATGAATGCAGGAATAAACACCAAATGAACAGTTCATGCATATACTCATACATTGGAATTCGAAGGTCAACTGTATAGTACGGATCCTTAATACTAGGATGCCTAACACCTTCCCTAGGGGATCACCAGAACCCTTACCTAGAACTTTAGATTATGAAGGCTTTTTCTGTCACGACCCAACCCGCCATGACTGGCATCCACACTAACTCCTAGTGGGCGAACCAATACGCTAAACCATCTACTCATTCTAAGTCCATTTTTATTTAACCAATTCAATCAGTTCATAACAATTTAAACATGAGATTGATAAAAAATAGTCATGCCATAAAACAATAACGTGAATGCGAAAGTCCTAACTATTACAAACCCAAAATCTGAAAGTCCCCCGTATAAGGACTCTAATCCAAAACATGTCTAAAGAATGTATACTGTCTGAAATAAATAAAAACCAATGTCTGGAATAGAAATAGATATTAGATAAGGAAGATCTTCGGGCGGCCTAGCATGGATAGAAGCTCACCCTCAATCTGTCAGCAAATGGACTCAACGCTAAATGTGAGGTCGGGTAGCAGTCTCTGGATCACAATCTGCACTCCAAAGAATGCAGCAAGGTAGCATCAGTACAAACACTATGTACCGGTAGATATCATAGGCCGACTAAGATTAGTATCATGCATGAATCACAAAATCAATAAAATAGACAGACCGGTCAACAACACATAATAAGATATCCCACAACAAGTCAACCGAAGATATTAACAAATCAAGTCCACCAATGATGTTAACAATCAAGTCAAGCAATGATATTAATAATCAAGTCAACGGGAGCAAGCAATGAAATAATCTCCCAAAAAAATTCTCACTCACTTCGGCACTGATCACTCATGTACATACATGCTAAATGGTGTCTTTGCCCAATAGCCATGACCTGCAGGGGAACCATGGTGTCCATGTACTACTCGTTCCGGAACGAACCTATAACCATGAGCTAGCAACTCGGCCACATCCTCACCCCGTATCATATGTGCCTTTTATATCTAAGTCACGTCCTCACCCTCGATCAAATGCTCCTTTTCATATATATATATATATATATATTTACTGTCACATCACTTTCCATGATCGATTTTCAAGTAATATCTCAATTTCATCAAGAAGATCATATTAACTTCTTACCACAATTGTCATAGAAATATAGATCACAACACATCAAATACTGGCAATAAGCCCATATTATCACTCAATCAATAGCATATAGGAATTCCAACCACACATTATGCCCGAAGACTAGACATGCTTTCTCCTATCAATCTCATAACACATACAATCAACTAATTAATGTCTAACTCAAGTAAACCGTAACCTACCTCAACTGCAGAGCTGGAACAATGCGAATTACTCCACTATAGCCTTTCCCTTCCGTAATGCCTAAGAATGCTCAAAGTCAAGCAATTAAGATGCTTAATAAGTCACAAACACTCTAGTCAACAATATCAATACAATGAACACCCTTCCACCTTACCCCTTTCTAATGGGTGAATGATTACTAGGCGTAAATCATCCTAACATTGGCCTTAGCAACCACAAACTATCACTTTATAAAGTTATTCAATCAAGTTATCTCTTAAAAGCAATTTCTATGGTCAAACTACCATCCTTATGAAACCCTAAGTCTCAATTCACTTAGTTCATGTCTCTAATGCTTCAATTCTTGGTTAGAAAGTGATAGCCCAAGCCTTTAGATGATAATCACTCAATAATATTCATAACCCACCAACCATTAAAGGTTTATTAAGTTCTAGGGTTACTATTCCCAATTCTCCATGGTAGACCCATTAGAATGATGATAATCTTAGGGATGAACATGTGATGAAGGAAGGAATGGTTGAGACTTACCTCTCAAGAATATTCTTGCCCTAGCTTTAGAATTTATCCCTACGTGCACCTTGGAAACTTTGTTGGAGTTTTATGAATAAAGAATTCAGAACTAAGTGTTTAAAAATCGGGATTCTGTCCCCGTCAAGCGCTGCAGCGGTCATTATGCCACTGCAGCGGTCTCGCTATAGCGGGCAAGTGCCCGCTGTAGCGGACCTAACCAAAAACGCTCCTCCGTTGTGGCGGGCATGGTTCCGCTATAGCGCCAGCGCTACAACGGTCCTGTGCTCGCCATAGCGGACACACCTAAATCCCGTCTAACCGCAGCGGCGAGAGGTCCGCAGCAGCGGTACCACTGAAATAGTGAGCTCACTATTTTTCCCAGTTTTTTCACTCTACCACCTATCACTTCATCTAAGGCCTCACAATACAAACAGAACATGCACATTAATGTAAAAACACCATACGGACTCACCCGTGGCCCTAAATTCCCAACTGAGGTCTAATTTCCTATGTCACCCATGAATGGATTCAACACAACCAAACAATAATCACAAACAAGCCAATTTCTCAGTTCTTAGACTTCTACAATTGAGTTTCTATTAGCTCGTTCTACCCTTGGAAGGGTTCTATTTGGTAAGGTCGTTACATCATATACCAATTAAAACAGTGTTCATCACCGAACGGACAAGGATGAGGAATCTAGGAAAGAGGTACCTGTCTCGGCAAAAGGCTGAGGATACTTGCTACGCATATTCAATTCTGTATCCCAAATAGCTTTCTCAACTGGGCGATTCTTCCACTAAACTTTTACGGAGGCTATTTCCTTCGACCTCAATTTACGAGCATCTCTATGTAAGATAGCAATAGGCTCTTCCTCATACGTCAAGTTCTCATATAGTAAAACCAAATCCCAGTGCATTATGTATAAACCATCGCCATGATACTTCTTCAACATCGAAATGTGAAATACCGTATGAACACCTGATAAGGTCAGAGGTAAAGCCAACTCATAAGCTACCTCCCCCACACACTTGAGAATCTCGAATGCCCTAATAAATCTCGGGCTAAGCTTGCCCCTCTTCCCAAACCTCATCACACCCTTCATGGGTGAAATATTTAACAACACTTGCTCTCCCTCCATAAAATTAAGACATCGGACCCTTCGGTCCACATACTCCTTTTGCCTACTCTGTGCTGCCAAAAGCTTAGCCTGAAATCACATTCACCTTCTCTAAGGACTCTCTCAGAAGGTCCGTACTCCAAGGTATCACCTCAAGCGCATCGAACCAGCTAATAGGAGACCTATACTTCCTTCCATACAATGACTCTGATCCAAGTGACCACCAAAATCTATCACACAAGCCTGAAGCATATCCTCAAGAGCCTGAATAGTCCGCTCGGATTGCCTGTCAGTATGAGGGTGGAAAGTTGTACTAAGGTCCAACCTAGTACCCAATTCCTCATGCGGATGCTTCTAAAATCGAGTTGCAAACATCGTGCCCCTGTCAGACACGATGGAAATGGGAACCCCATGTAGTCTAGCAACCTCACGAATGTAGATCTTGGCTAATTTCTCAGCTTTATAAGTTATTCAAACCAGAAGAAAGAGAGAAGACTTCGTCAACCTGTCGACAATATCCCAAATAGAATCAAACTTTCCCAACACCTTTGGAAGACCAACCACGAAATCTATTGCTATGTTTCCCACTTCCACTAAGAAATGGGCATCCTCTGAAGTGTACCCCCAGGTTTCTGATGTTCATACTTCACTTGTTGGCAGTTCAAACACTAAGCAACAAACTCCACTATGTCACGCTTCATCCTAGCCCACTAGTAATGTTGTCTCAGGTCTCGGTACATCTTAGTAGCGCCGGGATGAATGGAATACCTCGAACTATCAGCTTCTGCTAGAATAGTCTTGATCAAGTCACCCACACGTGGCACGCAAACTCGTCCCTTAATCCGTAAAATCTCTCTTTGTCAATCATGACCTCATGGGCCTCACCACACAACATCTTTTTATGGATTTTACACAACTTAGCATCCTTAAACTACCTAGCCTTAATCTGCTCCAGAAACGATGACCGAGCCTCAACACAAGCCAAAACCTTGCCTGTGCGAGAAATGTCCAGCCTCATAAAACTGTTAGTCAGAGTCTGAACATGTCTAGCCAACGGACGCTCTGAAGAGATCAAATAAGCCAGACTTCCCATACTAGCTGACTTCCTGCTCAATGCATCGTCCACCACATTTTCCTTACCAAGATGATATAGAATGGTAATGTCATAATCCTTCAGCAACTCCATCCATCTCCGTTGCCTAGAGTTCAGAGCCCTATGGGTGAACATATGTTACCAGCTGCAATGGTCAGTGTACACCTCACAATGGACACCATACAAGTAGTGCCTCTAAATTTTCAGCAAAAACACCACTGCTACCAGTTCATAGTAGGATAATTCTTCTCATGCACCTTCAACTGTCTAGAAGCGTAAGCAATCACCTTCTTTTCCTGCATCAAAGCATCATAATAAGCAACAAAATTCTTGCCCTCTATGGGCAATTCTAGAATAGGACCTGTTGTCAACAAGGTCATGAGCTTTTGAAAGCTCTCCTCACACTCGTCAGACCAGTGAAACGGTACATCTTTTTGAGTCAAACGGGTCAAATGAGAAGCAATAGAGGCACACCCCTTCACAAACCGACGATAATAACTAGCCAAACCCATGAAACTATGGATTTCGATCACTGATGTGGGCCTAGCCCATGCCCTGATTGCCTGAATTTTCTGCGGATCCACCATAATACCCTCCTTCAAAATTACATGCCCCAAGAAGGACATAGAAGACAACAAAAATTCACACTTGGAGAACTTAGCACATAACTTCTTCTCCCGCAATACCCTAAGAGCAATTCTCAAATGTTTCTCATGCTCCTCCTTACTTCTAGAATACACCAGGATATCATTAATGTACACTATCACGAAAAATCTAAATAGGGCTTGAAAACACTATTTATCAGATTCATAAACGCAGCTAGGGCATTAGTAAGCCTAAAAGACATTACCAAGAACTCATAGTGTCCATACCTAGAAGGCCGTCTTAGGAACATTTTCTGCCTGAATCTTTAACTGGTGATACCTTGACCCTAAGTCAATTTTAGAGAACACAGAAGCTCCCTGTAGCTGATCAAACAAATCATCAATACGGGGGATGGGATACTTGTTTCAGATAGTAACCTTATTCAGCTGATGATAATCAATACACATACGTATAGACCCGTCCTTCTTTTTAACAAACAACACGGGAGCAACCCAAAGAGAGGCACTCGGGCGAATAAACCTCTTACTCAAAAGATCTTGCAACTGCTCTTTCAACTCCCTTAATTCTGCTGGCGCCATCCTATAGGGTGGAATAGAGATAGGACGAGTCCTTGGGTCTAAGTCAATCCAGAAGTCAATGTCACGGTCAAGTGGCATTCCTGCCCAGTCTGTGGGGAACACATCCACAAACTCGCGTACTACTGGAACTGAATCAATAGATGGTGTATCTGCGTTGGTATCACGGATATGTGCCAAATAAGCTAAACAACCCTTCTCTAATAGCTTTTTAGCACGAATGAAGGATATAACTTTCTTAGAGAGAGGACTAAGGTTACCTTTCCCCTCCAACCTAAGTACCTTGGGCATAGCTAAGGTAACTGTTTTATAGTGACAAACTAGAATTGCATAATGTGGGGACAACCAACTCATTCCCAAGATGACATAAAAGTCTACCATGTCTATGATCATTAAATCCATCCAAGTACTATATCCTATTAATGTAATCGTGCAAGAATGGTAGACTTTATATACCACCATCGAATACCCAACCGGAGTAGATACATAGATAGGGGCATCAAGAGTATCACAAATCATATCTAAACCCACAACAAAGTATGAAGACACATATGAAAAAGTAGAACCCGGATAAAATAAAACAGAAGCCATCTGGCCATAAACTGAGATAGTACCTGTGATGACGGCATCAGAGGCCTCAACCTCGGGTCTGCCTGAAAAAGCGTACAAGTGACCGTGCCCTCCTGTAACCTATGAACCATTGTGATTACCCTATCCAGCCTGAGCCCCGCCCCTGCTGGGCTGCTGTCCACCTCTGCTTGGCTGAGGACCCCTTCAGTTAAGCTGGACGCCACCCCTAACAGCGGTGTGGCTGTCCCGCCTTACCTGTGAACAGTCTTTCTCTCCCCTATCTGGTGCGAATGGAGCTCAGGCAGCCTGATACTGAGCCCCCTGACTACCCTGTCTGAGTCTAGGGCAAAACCTCTTAATATGCCCTAGTTTACCACACTCGAAGCAAGAACGGTCCAATGTAGGACGCTAAACAAAAGCTGATGAATTGGTGTAGCCCCTATGCGGACCCAAAGAATGATAATTGGCCCCTGATCGGCCCCCAGCAGACACCTGACTGAATCAGACGCCCGAAATACACCTGAGAACTCTGACCCCTAGAGAAGGAGTTGCTGAAATTTCCATCTTTCGGGCCTTCTTCTCTACTTGCTTTGCATAATCCTCCTAGCTAATCCCTTCAACAACATAGACATGCTTCACTACTTCCTAGAATAAAGCCCTAGTGGCTAAAAGCTGAAGAGTTGATAGCTGAAGTCTAGTATTCAGCCCTTTCACAAAACGCCTGATCCTCTCCTCTTCAGTGGGCAACAACTGAAGAGCATATCGGGACAAGGAATGAAAACGGGACTCATAAACAGCAACAGACAAGTTCCCTTGATCAATATTAGCAAACTCATCCTTCTTCCTGTCTCTCCACCACAACTTGGCATCACCTAAGAACTGAAAAGTCACAAACTCAACTCTATATTTGTTTACCTCCCCCATCTTATGGAGCCTCTCATGACAATTTATGATAAACTCGTACGTATCATCTTACTCAGTACTATAAAAAATCGGAGGCTTCATCTTAGTGAACCTCTAAAATATATCATGCTCCTCATCTGTCATCACCGGCCCTGTAACTGGCCTCGAAAATGCCTCAAAGCCCGAAACTTTATCCAAGCGAGGAGCCACGGCTGTGGCGTGCTGAACTCCCAGAACCTGAACTCTGTCCAGACCTGGGGCTGCTATCCCTACACCCTTTCCTGTTGGAACGACCGGTATCGCTTCGGCCTGTGCCAACCCATGTAACCAGCTCAACACCTGAGCCATCGCATCTGGTAAACCTGGAGCAGCTGCAGCCCCTAGCAGAGATGGCATTGCCGCTGGCTGGCTGGTGCAGCGGCATCTCCTGTGGCTTCATTAGGAGCCACTGGAGGCACGGGATCAACTTCTGGGAGTCTACCCGCAGCCGGTGCTACCCATCTACATGCTCCTCTAGTTCCACCTCTGCCTCTGGCTGCTGCTGCGCGTGTTCTTGCCATCTGCGGCAGAATGAAGGATAGTCAAATACCAATTTGAATCATCCAGATACTAATTGGAATCAAGTAGCACGAAAGAAAAAAAGTAAAGGGGATTTTCCTAGTGTCCGGTAGTCTCCCGAAGATAAGTACAGACGTCGCCGTACCGATCCGCAAGACTTTACTAGACATGTCTTTGTACAACGAGATCGATGAACCTAAAGCTCTGATACCAACTCTGTCATGATCCAACCCGCCATGATTGGCACCCGCACTAAATCCTAGTGGGCGAACCGATACGCCTAACCATCTACTCATTCAAAGTCCATTTTTATTTAACAATTTCAATCAGTTCATAACAATTTAAAGATAATATTAATCAAAAATAGTCATGCCATAAAATAATAAAGTGGATGCGGAAGTCCCAACTATTACAAACCCAAAATTTTGAAAGTTACCGTACAATGACTCTAACAAAAAACATGTCTAAGGAATGTATACTGTCTAAAATAAATAAACACCAATGTCTGGAATGGAAATAGACATTAGATAAGGAATATTTTCAGGAGTCCTGGCATGGATAGAAGCTCACCCTTAATCTCTCAGCAAATGGCCTCAACGCTAAATATGAGGACGGGTAGCAGTCTCTGGGTCACAATTTGCACTCCAAGAATGCAGCGAGATAGTATCAGTACAAACATTATGTACCGGTAGATATCATAGGCCGACAAAGATTAGTATCATGCATGAATCATGAAATCAATAAAATAGACAGACCAGTCAACAACACATAATCAGATATCCCACTACAAGTCAACCGAAGATATTAACAAATCAAGTCCACCAATGATGTTAACAATCAAGTCAAGCAATGATATTAATAATCAAGTCAATGGGAGCAAGTAATGAAATAACCTCCCAAAAAAATGTACATACATGTTAATTTGTGGCTTTTCCCAATAACCATGACCTGCAGAGGACCCAAGGTATCCATGTACCACTCGTTTCGGAACAAACCTCGGAACACGAGCTCATAACTAGGCCACATCCTCACCCCCTGTCAAATGTGCCTTTTTATATCTAGGTCATATCCTCACCTTCAGTCAAATGTGCCTTTATATATATATATACCGTCACATCACTTTCCATGATCGATTTTCAAGTAATATCTCAATTTCATCAAGAAGATCATATTAACTTCTTATCACAATTGTCATCAAAATATAGATCACAACACATCGAATAATGGAAATAAGCCCACATTATCACTCAATTAATAGCATATAGGAATTTCAACCACAGATTATGCCCGAAGACTAGACATTCTTTCTCGTATCAATCTCATAACACATACAATCAACTAATTAAAGTCTAACTTAAGTAGACCGTAACCTACCTCAACTGAAGAGCTGGAACAATGTGAATTACTCCACTATAGCCTTTCCCTTTGGTAATGCCTCAGAACGCTCAAAGTCTAGAAATTAAGATACTAAATAAGTCACAAACATTCTAGTCAACAATATCAATACAATGAGTACCCTTCCACCTTACCCCTTTCTAATGGGTGAATGATTACTAGGGGTAAATCATCCTAACATTGGCCATAGTAACCACAAACTATCATTTTTGAGGTTATTCAATTAAGTTATCTTTTACAAGAATTTTCTATAGTCAAACTACTGCTCTTATGAAACCCTAAGTCTCAAATTCACTTAGTTCATGTCTGTAATAGTTCAATTCTTGGTTAGAAAGTGATAAGCCAAGCCTTTAGATGATAATCACTCAATAATATTCATAACCCACGAACTATTAAAGGTCTATTAAGTTCTATGGTTACTATTCCTAATTCACCATTGTAGACCCATTAGAATGATGATAATCTTAGAGGTGAACGCGTAATGAAGGAAGGGATGGTTGAGACTTACCTCTCAAGAATATTCTTGCCCTAGCTTTAGAATTTCTCCCTAGGTGCTCCTTGGAAACTGTGTTGGAGTTTTATGAATAAAGAATTCGGAACTAAGTATTAAAACCCGAGATTTTGTCCCCGTCGAGCACTGCGACAGTCATTATGGCACTGTAGCAGACCTAACCAAAAACTCTCCTCCGCTGTGGCGGGTATGGTTTCACTATAGCGCTAGCGCTACGACAGTCCAGTGCCCGCCATAGAGGACACACCCAAATCCCGTCTGATCACGGTGGCGTGAGGTCCGCTGCTACAGCGGTCCCGCTCCAGCAGTACATCATCCGCCGCAGCGGTACCACTAAAATAGTGAGCTCGCTATTTTCTCTAGTATTTCACTCTACCACCCAACACTTCATCCAAGGCTTCACAAACACAAACAAAACATGCACATTAATGTAAAAACACCATACGGACTCGCCCGTGACCTCAGAATTCCCAATGTAGGTTTAATTGCCTACACCCCCCCCCCCCCCAAATTGACTCAACACAACCAAACAATAATCACAAACAAGCCAATTTATTAGTTCTTCTACTTCTATAATTGAGTTTCTATTAGCTCATTCTACCCTTGGAAGGGTTCCATTTGGTAAGGTGATCTTAGATTTTTCCTAACGACCGGGAGGGTCATTACATTTTCACTGTATATGAATAAATATTTCACCACTGGTTTTTTTAATTTCCTAAAAATTAGGTGGCGATGCTTTTTAAAACAAAGTTCGAAAGAGCGCCAATAAGTTCGAAGTAGCTTTCAGAGCGCTAACCCCGCCCGTGAAATGTGAACCGTTACAAATGATATTGAGGAATTCTATTCTGATGATGATTAGAGGTTATTTTGGTTTAGTATCTTAGTTTGTGGGTCATTTAGGTTTTAGACTCATGCAGTTAATTTGTATTTTTAATATATTATGAAGTCATCAGTTTGAAAAAATTTAGTATGTTTTTAATTTGCTTTGATTGTTATAGTCTATTATTAATTTATATAAGCTTCTTGGAGTTAATAATACATAAAAAGTTCAACAATTCACCATTTTAAAGAAAATACAAATTAATTAATACATAAAAGGTGCCGATTACATAATACGTGAAAAGGTACAACTAGTAAAAACAAAATACATTTAAAATAACAAAAAAAATACATAGAGTTAATTAACTTTTAAAAAAAAATACACAGAAATAATAAACAACAATAAGATAGCACAAATAATCTTCCAAAATTTTAGTTTTTCTTTCAAAACATTTTTCTCATGTTGAGTGTCTCTAAGGTTAGCCTTGAAAAACCTTTTTTTTTCTTTGGATTCTTTAAGCAAGACTTCCAAAAGGTCAATTTTTTCTTGAGCTTCCATAAGCTTAAACTGCAAGTCAAACTTCACGGTATATCTAGTGATACGTGAGATCGCGGTATCTCTATCAACATGAGGCTTTTTAAACTTCGTTGCCACCGTTTCATCCATGGGAATGCTATCTTCCCATCGAAAATGTTTGCAACCATTCATATCCTATAAATATTACAAGAAAATCAGTTTTTGAAAGTAAAATATGTAGATATTGCGAAAATAAAATTAAACCCTAAAAACTTGTAAAAACACTTACTTCGGGCACTTTAAAATGCCAAAAACGACGAACCGAATTATCTTGGGTCTTTGTTGTTTTTTAGCTTATAATAATAACCGCATTCACAAACATCGGGTTCTATAGCAAAGTTTGACGTTTCGGAGCGTTGAGACACGATTTGTTTTCGGGGGTGGGAGGAGGGAGGAGGCGGGGGGGGGGGGGGGGGGGGGGTAAGGTATGTTGAAAGTGTTATATCCCGTATTTTTGAACGTCAGATTATTTGCTGAGGTGGGACCCACACATCGAGATTTTTTTGGCACATCTGAAAATTCATATGAATCACATATGAGAAGTTCAACACGACTCAAGAAGGACCCTTGGGCCAAATCAAAGTGGAAGTCATCCAAACGCATATTTTTAAGAAAATGTTTTTGGGTGATCTGACTTCAAGGGGCACAAACGGTATTATAAGTTTGGAATTTGGAAAGGTATCAAGAAATAGAAGTTGTAGATAATGGAATTAGCTTTCCAACCATAGGTCGTGGGTGCCCAGGTGACGTCGGTACAAGGAGATATGAACGTTTTAAGGTCGAAAGGTCAGTGGGCTAGGCCCAACTCGGGACCAAACCGAGTTGGCCCAAAAAAATCAAAAAAAATAATAAGGCCCAAATTTGTGAGGCCCAACCGGCCATGGTTATGGCCCAAGCCCATATTAAATAAAATTTGGTCAATAAATAAGATGACTAAGTCATCTTTATCACACAACCTCTAGAATATTCAAGAAGTTGAAGAACAAGAAAGAGAAGGAGAAAAGTTGAAGGCCATTTCGGCCAAGGGTAAATTTCCAAGGAAAAATTGATAAAAATTCTTCAAAAATCAATCCCTACCAAGTAAAGGGTGCTTAACAAGGTGGAGTTGTTGTTGGAGCAAGAAAGATTCAGAATCATACAAATTGCCAAGTTGTAGTCAAGTGAAAAGTTGAAGAAGAAAGGTGAGTTTTGATCTTTCTTTATGTGTTATGAATGGTTTATATGTGTTGTAGTATGTTAAAATGGATGAAATTCATGAAAGAGATAAAAATAGGGGTGTGGCCGTGAGGTATGGAACATGTATATGTGTGTAGAAATTGTGTTTTAATTAATTTATCTAGTGTTTGGTTGTTATTGTTGTGAATGATATGTGGAAAATGGAAGTGGACTAAATTTGGAGAGGTTGTAGTGTGTATGCTTGATGTTGGTCGTGTAATTGTAGGGTAATATGGAAGAAAAGGAGTCAATTCTATTTAATGTTTTGGTTGTAGTTGAATTGTGGATGCTAGATTGCTAATGAATGCATAATAATCTTGTGAAGTTGAAGTAGGTGGAGGTTTGTTTTAGAAGTTATGTGAATTGAATGTAATGTTCTTGCATGCATGGACGGTAATGTGGTTAGTATGATGTTGTTGGAATATAGATCATGAGGTTGTGATTGTTTTCATTAAAGTTAGAAAGTTTTTGGAAGAAGTAGTAAGTTGATTGAATATGGAAGTTGTTAGTATTGTTGTTGTTGGAATTGTGGTTGATATTTTGGCCGGGTTTGAATTCCCGGGATTGTTGTTGATTGAAATTAGCCAAGTTGAACTTGGTGGGATGGAGTATTTATAGGGAAGTGCTGCCGAAATTTCGGTAGCCAAATGTTTCCTTAAGAATTCAACTCTAAGTATCCTAATAAGAGTTTTGGTAAACATGACCAATTTGCAGATTTTGACGATATTGCAATGTGAATTCGGAATAGCAAAAGAAGCGGAAAGAGGTATGTAAGGTTTCACCCTTCTTTCTATGGCATGTCTTAGACGTAATAAGTTGGGTACGCGCCTCGGGGACAACTCTCTTCCCCGGAATCCGCATCCAAAGTTTTCCACTTTTTGTTCAATAGAATTGAACTAGAAAGTGTGCAAATGATGGAAAGACCTCTTAAACCCCTAGAACTTGCATAAGTGGGACCCGATTACCCTAGGACCCTCACAAGTAATGACATGACACGTAATATATGTAAATCATATACGTCACCCCATCCGGCCCGAGGTGGGCCCGCTACTCTCGGATTTTTCCTTACAGTCTTGCTTGACTTACTTGAAGTGAATCCAAAGGGAACCTTTGATCCCGATTTCGTTACCAAATGATAAATACTATGACTCCTCTAACGAGGGCACTTCCATGACGATAACGATAACAATGATGTTAGATAAGAGAATATGCCTATGATACGTACTACCGGAACGACTCTATGACTAAGATGACTAAGCTAAGTATCTTATGTAAACATGAAAATGATAAACTAATTTTTGAATCTTATTTATATTTCCTAGCTATGACTTTATTTTCTAAAATATTTCAAAGTCTATGAACTGTCATCTATGATGCCCCGATTTCATTCTACGTTTACTTTAATATTATTCCCCGTTGGTAGTCTCACCTTAAAATACTCGTTCCTTCAAGGTGAGACAAAGCGATCACGAGTTTTCTATAATATAATTGGAGGTCACCGACCTTACGTCACTCCGATGACTACATGATTCTTCTTTGGGCTTTCCTGCGTGCCTATGAGACATATGTATATAGGATACGTAAATGCATATAAGACATGTAAATGTATGTAAGATATGTGTATATATTTTTAAAATATGCACATGACGAAAGAACTAGAGCGCTATAGACGCTGATACATGCATATGATACACGTATATGTATATGATAAAAGCACCAGAGCGCTATAGACGCTGATGTACCTACATGACACACGTATATGTATATGATAAAAGAGCTAGAGCGCTATAGACGTTGATATATGTACATGATATATGCATATGTATACGGGGGAAATGGATGTAAGGGCAGAGCGTTATGAACGCATATCCACCTGATCAGTTGGCATTACATGATATGATATCGTCCCGGACGCGGGATGCCCGGACGCGGGATGTGTATATTTATGGTTAAATGGATCGGCTGCCGACGCCTCGGCAATATGAGATGTCCTATTTTATATGTATATGTATATGAACAAGGAAAAATTCTTAAAGGAAAGCTAAGTACGCATAGCACCTGCCAAGGGTATATATATATATACAGGTTATGTTTCTACCTCAGGACATGTGCTATTATTCTCTTATGTCATTATTTCCGTTTTATACTTTCCGTATGCTACTATTCATGCCTTACATACTCGGTACACTATTCGTACTGACGTCCCTTCTTGTGGACGCTGCGTTTCATGCCGCGCAGGTCAGCAGACAGGCGGATTTGATCCTTGGAAGCCTTACCAGCAGTGTTGACAGCGCTCCAGTTGTTTCGGAGCCCCACTTTCGTGGTACTATTTTGTGTATGTATTTTCGGGCACGACAGTACTCGACCCTTTCTATGTATAAGTGTACTATGTCTAGAGGCTCGTAGACAGATATGTACAGTCAGTCAGGTACAGTTATATATATGGTGTTCTAGCATGTTAATGTTGTTGTAGAAAGTGATAATGAAGTTGACTAGTCTATGCTCATAATGATGCTGCTAATGTTCAAAAAAAAAAAAATATGGCACAGTTCATACGGCCGGCTAAGAGGAAAAAGTAAAAGGATAAGCAAGGGGTGTTCGGTACAAGTATCGGGTACTCGTCATGGCCCCTAGTCGGGTCGTGACAGAAGTGGTATCAGAGCAGTTCGGTCCTAGGAGTTTGTCTACAAGCCGTGTCCAGTAAAGTCTTGTTTATGGGTGTGTAGCGCGCCACACTTATAAACAGGAGGCTACAGGGCATTTAGGAAATATGACCTTCTTTGTACTCAAGATCGTGCGATAGAGCTATGCTACCAGGTTTCCACATTCCTTTCCTAATCCTGTGTTATGGTTTCAGTAATGCCGACGAAAAGGAAGGCTACGACGGCCCAGAAGGGCAAGAGGGTGGCTGGCAGCAGAGTTGAACGGGAGCTAGAAGAAGGAGAATCTCATAATGAAGCTCCCCCTCAGACCTTTCCTGCTCCCCCTGCATCAGCAGAGCAGGAAAGAGTTTCAGCTCCAGCCCCCGCACCTCCAGTTCCTCCGCCAGCAGCCCCGGGCCAGCAGATGGCCGAGGCCATTCAATTATTGACCCAGTTAATTGCCGCACAGGCTCAGCGGCAAGATGTAGACCTAGGAGAAAGGGCGGTAAGTGCAAGGGCCCGCGACTTTATCACCCTGAAGCCTCCAGAGTTTTATGGATCTAGACCAGAGGAGGACCCGCAGAGTTTTATAGATGAGATGCTGAGGACTCTAAGGATCATACATGCTTCGGATACGGAGTCCGTAGAGTTGGCTTCATACAGGCTGCGGGATGTGGCAGTTTTGTGGTATAGTAGTTGGATATCCTCGAGGGGAGCGAATGCACCTCCCCCGGTTTGGCAGGAGTTTACCGAGGCATTTCTGCGACATTTCTTACCGCCAGAGGTTCGACGAGCACGAGCCGAGATGTTCTTGAACCTTAAACAAGGAAATATGAGTGTTCGGGAGTACGACCTTTGTTTCAACTCACTAGCCAGGTATGCCCCAGCCCTGATAACAGATAGGGGAGATCATGTGCACCGATTCGTGAGTGGGCTAGGGCCACATTTAGTTAAGGAGTGCCTGACGGCTTCACTCCAGGATGGGATGACTATTACCCGCATCCAGGCCCACGCCCAAAATTTGGAAGAGCAGTACCAGTCACAGAGAGGGGAGCGGTATCCAGATAGGGGTTCCAGAAAAAGGGGAAGATTTTCCAGGGCTAGAAGCGAGTATAGAGGGGGACAGGCACCAGAGCAATTTAGGTATTCAGACCAATCGACGGCCAGTGCACCTCCTCGATTTGCGGATAGGGGGCTTGACCGTTCTACTCACTCGAGACCAGATCAGGGTACTAAGGCGTCAGGATCCCAGTATAGAGCTGATTCTAGCAGGATGATGCCACCCCCGCCACGGTGTGCGCGATGTGGTAGACCACACTCTGGAGAGTGTCGCGCAGGTACAGGTGCATGTTATACTTGTGGGCGGGATGGCCATTTGATGCGTGATTGCCCACTGAGGTATGAGGGAGACCAAGCCCAGCCCGCCGGGTCCGCGGTTGGTTCATCGTCGACCGTACGCCCTCTTGGACAGACTTCCCAAGCTCCAGCGGGCCGCGGCCGAGGTAGAAGAGGGACACCTAGTTCAGCTGGTCCTCCGCACCGCCTATATGCATTGACAGGACGACAGGACCCTGAGCCTTCCGCAGACGCGGTCACAGGTACTTTTTCGGCACCTTTTATGATATGTATGTTAATTGATTCGGATTCTATCCTATCCTACGTTGCCTTTATATTGCTGATCATATTAAGAATTCAGAAATTAGGACGAAAGGTAGCCATACGCACAGGTAAAAAGACGAATACTAGAGATTGCGGAGGTTAGAACTGTAAATAAAAGAAGAGATGTGTTACGCGGCGTTTCGAAAACTGCTAATACCCCAACTCGTTCCATAATATGTGATATAAGTAGTGCGAGGGAGTGGGGGCGAAAATAGTAACGCTAAGACGCTGAAATGCACTAACGTTTCAAGGTTAAGCGTGCTAGGGTGAGAGTAATTTCATGATGGGTGACCCCCTGGGAAATATGCTGAAATTTTCACAAATGTGGGAACAAGAGACGAATGTGAAGCTAGGTAGTCCAATGTAAATTAGAGTGTGTGGAGTGGTTACAAACCCTATAAAAGTCATGTAGGCTGAGACGGACAAGACTAACGGAAGAGGAGAAAGCGTGACAGAAAGGGGACTTATTAACGTAGGGCCAACGTTCGGAGCTTACTCAATGGACTTACGACATAAAAGCGACCTAAGCGACATGTGAGATGTCTACGAAGGAGACCTCCCCGAAGTATTATGATACACTATGAGGCCAGTTTAGCATTCGAGGACGAATGTTCTAAAGGGGGGAGAATGTTATATCCCGTATTTTTGAACGTCAGATTATTTGCTGAGGTGGGACCCACACATCGAGATTTTTTTGGGACATCTGAAAATTCATATAAATCACATATGAGAAGTTAAATATGACTCAAGAAGGACCCTTGGGCCAAATCAAAGTGGAAGTCCTCCAAACGAATATTTTTAAGAAAATGTTTTTGGGTGATCTGACTTCAAGGGGCAAAAACGGTATTATAAGTTTGGAATTTGGAAAAGTATCAAGAAATATAAGTTGTAGATAATGGAATTAGCTTTCCAACCATAGGACGTGGGTGCCCAGGTGACGTCGGTACAAGGAGATATGAACGTTTTAAGGTCGAAAGGTCAGTGGGCTAGGCCCAACTCGGGACCAAACCGAGTTGGCCCAAAAAAAATAAAAAAAATAATAAGGCCCAAATTTGTGAGGCCCAACCGGCCATGGTTATGGCCCAAGCGCATATTAAATAACATTTGGTCAATAAATAAGATGACTAAGTCATCTTTATCACACAACCTCTAGAATATTCAAGAAGTTGAAGAACAAGAAAGAGAAGGAGAAAAGTTGAAGGCCATTTCGGCCAAGGGTAAATTTCCAAGGAAAAATTGATAAAAATTCTTCAAAAATCAATCCCTACCAAGTAAAGGGTGCTTAACAAGGTAGAGTTGTTGTTGGAGCAAGAAAGATTCAAAATCATACAAATTGCCAAGTTGTAGTCAAGTGAGAAGTTGAAGAAGAAAGGTGAGTTTTGATCTTTCTTTATGTGTTATGAATGGTTTATATGTGTTGTAGTATGTTAAAATGGATGAAATTCATGAAAGAGATAAAAATAGGGGTGTGGCCGTGAGGTATGGAACATGTATATGTGTGTAGAAATTGTGTTTTAATTAATTTATCTAGTGTTTGGTTGTTATTGTTGTGAATGATATGTGGAAAATGGAAGTGGAATAAATTTGGAGAGGTTGTAGTGTGTATGCTTGATGTTGGTCGTGTAATTGTAGGGTAATATGGAAGAAAATGAGTCAATTCTATTTAATGTTTTGGTTGTAGTTGAATTGTGGATGCTAGATTGCTAATGAATGCATAATAATCTTGTGAAGTTGAAGTAGGTGGAGGTTTGTTTTAGAAGTTATGTGAATTGAATGTAATGTTCTTGCATGCATGGAATGTAATGTGGTTAGTATGATGTTGTTGGAATATAGATCATGAGGTTGTGATTGTTTTCATTAAAGTTAGAAAGTTTTTGGAAGAAGTAGTAAGTTGATTGAATATGGAAGTTGTTAGTATTGTTGTTGTTGGAATTGTGGTTGATATTTTGGCCGGGTTTGAATTCCCGGGATTGTTGTTGATTGAAATTAGCCAAGTTGAACTTGGTGGGATGGAGTATTTATAGGGAAGTGCTGCCGAAATTTCGGTAGCCAAATGTTTCCTTAAGAATTCAACTCTAAGTATCCTAATAAGAGTTTTGGTAAACATGACCAATTTGCAGATTTTGACGAGATTGCAATGTGAATTCGGAATAGCAAAAGAAGCGGAAAGAGGTATGTAAGGTTTCACCCTTCTTTCTATGGCATGTCTTAGACGTAATAAGTTGTGTACGCGCCTCGGGGACAACTCTCTTCCCCGGAATCCGCATCCAAAGTTTTCCACTTTTTGTTCAATAGAATTGAACTAGAAAGTGTGCAAATGATGGAAAGACCTCTTAAACCCCTAGAACTTGCATAAGTGGGACCCGATTACCCTAGGACCCTCACAAGTAATGACATGACACGTAATATATGTAAATCATATACGTCACCCCATCCGGCCCGAGGTGGGCCCGCTACTCTCGGATTTTTCCTTACAGTCTTGCTTGACTTACTTGAAGTGAATCCAAAGGGAACCTTTGATCCCGATTTCGTTACCAAATGATAAATACTATGACTCCTCTAACGAGGGCACTTCCATGACGATAACGATAACAATGATGTTAGATAAGAGAATATGCCTATGATACGTACCACCGGAACGACTCTATGACTAAGATGACTAAGCTAAGTATCTTATGTAAACATGAAA
Source organism: Lycium barbarum (assembly GCF_019175385.1). NCBI lineage: Eukaryota > Viridiplantae > Streptophyta > Magnoliopsida > Solanales > Solanaceae > Lycium > Lycium barbarum. The sequence continues at coordinate 28,521,252 of NC_083338.1, forward strand.
ATGATAAACTAATTTTTGAATCTTATTTATATTTCCTAGCTATGACTTTATTTTCTAAAAGATTTCAAAGTCTATGAACTGTCATCTATGATTCCCCGATTTCATTCTACGTTTACTTTAATATTATTCCCCGTTGGTAGTCTCACCTTAAAATACTCGTTCCTTCAAGGTGAGACAAAGCGATCACGAGTGTTCTATAATATAATTGGAGGTCACCGACCTTACGTCACTCCGATGACTACATGATTCTTCTTTGGGCTTTCCTGCGTGCCTATGAGACATATGTATATAGGATACGTAAATGCATATAAGACATGTAAATGTATGTAAGATATGTGTATATATTTTTAAAATATGCACATGACGAAAGAGCTAGAGCGCTATAGACGCTGATACATGCACATGATACACGTATATGTATATGATAAAAGCACCAGAGCGCTATAGACGCTGATGTACCTACATGACACACGTATATGTATATGATAAAAGAGCTAGAGCGCTATAGACGTTGATATATGTACATGATATATGCATATGTATACGGGGGAAATGGATGTAAGGGCAGAGCGTTATGAACGCATATCCACCTGATCAGTTGGCATTACATGATATGATATCGTCCTGGACGCGGGATGCCCGGACGCGGGATGTGTATATTTATGGTTAAATGGATCGGCTGCCGACGCCTCGGCAATATGAGATGTCCTATTTTATATGTATATGTATATGAACAAGGAAAGATTCTTAAAGGAAAGCTAAGTACGCATAGCACCTGCCAAGGGTATATATATATACATGTTATGTTTCTACCTCAGGACATGTGCTATTATTCTCTTATGTCGTTATTTCCGTTTTATACTTTCCGTATGCTACTATTCATGCCTTACATACTCGGTACACTATTCGTACTGACGTCCCTTCTTGTGGACGCTGCGTTTCATGCCACGCAGGTCAGCAGACAGGCGGATTTGATCCTTAGAAGCCTTACCAGCAGTGTTGACAGCGCTCCAGTTGTTCCGGAGCCCCACTTTCGTGGTACTATTTTTTGTATGTATTTTCGGGCACGACAGTACTCGACCCTTTCTATGTATAAGTGTACTATATCTAGACGCTCGTAAACAGATATGTACAGTCAGTCAGGTACAGTTAGATATATGGTGTTCTAGCATGTTAATGTTGTTGTAGAAAGTGATAATGAAGTTGACTAGTCTATGCTCATAATGATGCTGCTAATGTTCAAAAAAAAAAAAATATGGCACAGTTCATACGGCCTGCTAAGAGGAAAAAGTAAAAGGATAAGCAAGGGGTGTTCGGTACAAGTATCGGGTACTCGTCACGGCCCCTAGTCGGGTCGTGACAGAAAGAGTGAAAATGGAGGAGGTGAAGAGTGACTTGAAAATAGTCAGTTGATGGGGTTTGTATAAACTCTTTTGTTCACTAATTTAGTGCGCAATAGGACTAAACTGCAAACCTGAGGTTTATATAAACCCTTTTGCGCACTAATTTAGTGCGCAATAGGAATTAACTGTAAAGTTACAATTTAGTCCTATTGCGCACTAAATTAGTGCGGCAAAAGGTACTTTGATAACTTTTTTATTTTTTGTTTTTTTTATTGTGTTATTTTGATACCCAAACCCACTTTTTGGGGCATTTAAGTTGTGGACTCCAACAAGTTGAACTAACTTTGGGAAGATTAAACAAAGAAGTAGAGGTGGGCATAAACACCGAAAACTGAAAAATTGGACTGAACCGAATTAATTCGGTTTTTTGGTTTTTCGGTTCGGTTTCGATTTTTTTTTAATAGCAAATTCGGTGTTCGGTTCGGTTTTCAGTTCCGGTTCACCAATTTTTCGATTAAACCAAACATTTACTAAATAATTTTTACAACCCTCATATCACTCTGCCCACTCCACTCTCTCAGGTCCAAATTAATATATCCAACTATCCAAGCCCTGAAGCCCATCCCTAAGACTCAAATTGATATATCCAACTATCCTAATTGCTAAGCCCACTCCACTCGCTGCCTTGCTACTGCTTGTTAGCTACTGATTTTTTTAAGGCTACTGCCTACTGTTGCTGCTACTGCCTACTCTAAATGCACAGTTGGAGATGCATGTTAGTTAGTATTAATTGGGAAGAGAAGACTAGTTTTTGAATTTGGAAAATGCTGCTATAATTTTGTGTATCATATTCAAACAGGGAATCTTAGCTCCAAATCAAAAGGGGAGCAGTCTTAACTAGTTACTTCTTAGTTGGATAAAATTGAAAGTTCAGTCAGATATTACTTATTGCTATGATGTAGTAATTTTTTTATTATATAATGATGGTGCATAATATAACTGGGGTTAACTATATCATTGAAGGAATATAAAGGATTAATGTGGGCAACCCAACTACCGTGGGATTGAAGGTAGTTGTCCCTTATATCACAGAAAGTTTCTGCTACTTCTTGTTGGATGCTTGGCCAGACCTCTCTATCCACTTCCTGGTAGAAGAAAAGATAGGAATAAACAGGCTTTACAAACATTTCAAGCGTACAACATTGCACATCGAGGTTTAAATGGAGAAATTCCTGAATCAAAATAGCTCATTTTTAATTAAACAAAAAGTCCATTTTACAAGCAGAAAATCGAATTAGAAAAACCGAAACCGAACCGAACCGAACCGAACTTCAAAAAATCGAACCGAACCGAATTAATTCGGTGCGGTGTTCGGTGTCCACTTTAAAAAAATCGAAACCGAAAAAACCGAACGGAGTTTGAAAAACCGAACGCCCGCCCCTACAAAGAAGCACACGATCAAGAAGATGCCCAAAAGGATTAAATAAAGCAAGCGATTCAAATATTTGCTCAGAGCTCTCCTTTAAAGGGATAAAGGAGGAGTTTAATTAAGAAAAGTCCACTTAAAAAATCTAGAATAAAATTTCTACGAAAAAACTAAGTAACAGTTGAAAAAATTGCCACATCACAAGAAATAAAAATTATCACTATTTATGTAGACTTTGAAAAAGTTGAACGGACTTTCTTCCGACCGTGGTGAGAGTTTACCATGATTAAACTCTTTTAGTTAAGCAAACAAATCTAGTTCATTAGATTATTAAGAGGATATGTGCAAAATTATAAGGTCTTACTTGAGGAAATGGAGATATTTTGAACGGGAGGGGTGTCACACCCGGTGGCGGACGTAGATAGAGCCGAGGGGGTTCATCCGAACCCCCTTCGGCGAAAAATTACACTGTATATATAAGGTGAAAATTATTTTTTATGTATATATAGTAGACGTTGAACCCCTTTAACTTCTTCATTTATGGCTTCTTTATATTTTTGAACCCCCTTGACATAAATCCTAGCTCCGCCACTGGTCACACCCTATGACTATGACTAGGTGTCTCGCATCAATGCACACATATAGCCTATTTAGTTTTTGAAAAGTCAAATTTTAGAAAGTTCCGATATTTGGCAAAGTATTTGGAGAGAAAAATAAGTGGTTTTGAGTATTAGTAGAAACTGTTTTGTAGAAGATAAAAAAATATTTTTTGCAAGCACTTGGAACATAGGTGAAGTACAAAGTACTGATCTAATATTGATAAAAGTACTTTTCAAAATGATTAGTCAACACAAATTGTTAATTTTCAAAATATGTTTTTGGAAAACACTTTCATCGAAATAAGCAGACTTAAAAAGCTGAGCCAAATATGCTACTCTTCTGCCTCAATTTAAGTGTCTTACTTTTCGTTTTAGTCTATATAAAAAAGAGTGCCTCTTTATTTATTTAGTAAGTTGATAATTCAAACATCATACATGGCAAGTTCAAAACCACAAGATTCTAAGGATATTTTAGTACATTGCACATCTTTAATTTAGGACCACAAAATTCAAAAGTCTTATTTTATTTCTTTTTATGCCTGATCAAAACTAAGACATTTAAATTGAAATAAAGTAAATAATAATATTCTTGGGGTCTAATATCTGAATAATTGAAGAAAAGATAAAAGAAGAAGAAACGAAATAGGCATTTGCCTATAGTTTTGGCTCAACACTCTATAATTTTTGGGAAAAACATTACTAATTGCCCCCAAAATACAAAATATTTACCTGCTCATGCTCCCTCCGAAATTATTTTCGCTTTTGGCTTCACCGGCTAAAAATATTTACCCAACATATCCCTCGGCTAAATCCCTTACTTTCCGTGATACCATCGCAGCATATTTATATATCAAGATGGTATCATAAAGGACTAAGAGAAGGATTGAAACAGTCTTCCATGATACCATCTCAGTATATTCATATACCATGATGGTACCATGGTCCCGAGGAGTGTCTCATTGAAGGACTAAAGCAGTCCTTCATGATACTATCACAGTATATGTATATAAGACGATGGTATTATAGAGATTTTTTTTTTTCAAAAAAGTGTGTCATTTTTAATAAATGAACAAGATCATTCATAATACCGTCACAGTATATTTATATACCATGATGATATCATGGAGGACTAAGAGAAGGACTGAAGAATCTTTCATGATACCATTTCAGTATATTTATATACAATGATGGTATCATGAAGCACTAAGAGAAGAATTGAAGTATCTTTCATGATACCATCTCAGTATATTTATACACCATGTTGGTATCATAACTGGAGTGGGGGGGGGGGGGGGGGGGGGGCGCATCTCGGGTAAATATTTTAAATTTTTTCTGGGGGCACAAAAATAATGAGAATATGGACAGATAAATTTTTTTATTTGAGGGGGCATCCGTGATCTTTTCCCTAATTTTTACTACTGCAAAACAACATACGACTCTTTCTATGTCAAATTATGTGTCACTGTCTAGATTTTGAAAGTCCTAAATTTGAACATGACAAAATTTATGAGTTTTTTGAACTAAATTTTATATTTTTGAAAATTATATAAAAATTACTATAAATCACAAAAATTGATAAATCAAAATATTTAAAAGACATACAAAAAATTTGTAGTAAAAAAAGAACTCGTTTAATTGTCGAAATTCAAATGGTGGCAAATAAATTGGGAAGAGGGAGCAAGATTACATTGTGTGTGTGTCTATATATATATATATATATATATATATATATATATAACGTAAATACCATATTTCTTTCATATGTTACTGTTCAATACATTTCACTCTCTAATTAATTCTTGTAACTCATTTTATTTTACTAATCTTAAATATAATTAGCATCATTTTAATTTCAAGTTAATATTAAAATCTAAGGTTCAAAAAATGATTTGAGGAGTATTTCAATTGAAATACGAGTAATAATTTTTACTCACAAAATTTTACTTTTTTGTTTCAAGTCAAATTCATATCTAAACACTATTTCAACTTTCAAATACTCATTTTTAAGTTTTAATTTCAAATACTCATTTTCCGACTTCAACTAAATATTGTTAAATATGCTGTAAATAATTCAAAGTACACAATCTTTTTTATTTTTCTCACATTTTTTGCTAGATTCTCACATCACATAAATTAAGATATATCAATGAGTCTATATAAATAATATTTTTTTTTCAATTTATGTGTCTTGCTTTCATCTTTAAATTGTTCTAGAAAGAGCATCTTTCTATATTTAGTAAATTTATAATTCCAACTTTCTCATTTGAGTATTAATGACATACTCTCTTATAGGAATGCTGTTAAATATTGTTTAAGACCACAAGATTTAAAGGTATTATTTTGATATGTTATACGCTCATTTGATTTAAGATTACAAAATTCAAAAATCTTTTTTTACATCTTTAGACTTTGTGTTGAATCAAAAGTAAGATGCATAAAATAAAATAGATGAACTATATTTAAGTCTTTTAGTAAAATTTGACTTTACTCTATTAAATAACCTGTGATGCCTATGAGATACCACAGTCATTAAGCTCTTGCTAGCACGGCCCAACCCAGTGATTAAATTATGATTACCAAAATTTTCCCTATTCTCTATACTTCTTTGTTTGCTCTATTTCTTACATATTAATTCATGTTATTACTGTTATGTGTTTGCATAAAACAATTGTTTTCCTCTGGTTTTTTAATATTATAAACGTCAAATAAAATGAAACAAATTCTTAATGTAAAATTGGCACTTTTTGTTATCGTTGGTTAATTGCTAACAAAAAGAGTAGTTTCGACATTTTCTACCGGGAAAGTCTCTTCTGAAGAACAGTACAAAGAATATGATGAGGCTGTTGACTTACAGAATAGTTTTCCTCACTTTAAAATTTAATCTTTTTGTTTCTTGCTCCGGAAATTTACTCTTTCCAAACAAACAAATGAAATAAAATAAAATAACAGCGCTAGTAAACCAAAAGTAAATCTGAAAAATCAGAAGGAAGGAGCGGAATATAGTCAAAACATTTCTATAATAGCCTCGTTTGTCCGGACTTTTTATTGTTTTTTTTAACGATTGACTAGTATATATATATATATATATATATATATATATATATATATATATACGTTTGATATTTAGATCTTATTTGTCTATTATTGGCCAAAAGAAATAGAATCTCAAATGATATTCATAATTTATCAACTAACGAGTTTTAAAAGCTAATGCAATAGTCATAAAGTGGAATTAATTTGTGAAAAAAAATGACAGAATAAAAAAGTGTCACGGCTCAAAAACTCAAATGGCCGTGAGGGTACCTATCCTACCCCATAGGCGAACCCAAGTAAAGGTTAAAGTCTTTCACTATTAATTCAAAGAGGAATTTAAGGAAACAATCCATAAGTCACTAACAAGTCTCATACCTCATAATATAAGAAAATCTAAGCTATACATCTCCCCAAGACCTGGAAGTCAAAAGAACAAGAGCTATTAAATCTTAAATACAAGTCTGAATACTACAAATACTGTTCGAAATATAAAGACGGAAAAGTAATATAGAAATGGTGTCCAGTGTCGCGGAACAAATAGCAGCTCACCCTGACAACTCCAAATGATATGCCTCATCGATCGGCAATGACTCGCCCACTACTAGAACTCGAAATAGAACCTGCACAAAAAAGGTGCAGCAAGTGTAGAGTGAGTACGGGGCAACACGTTGATAGAATCCTAATTGAGGAAACTCTATAACTAAACTAAAATGGCGGAAATTGAAGAAAACAAAAGGGGAATTGAAGAAAACAAAAGAGAAATTGAGATGAGAAGAATAGAGACAGAGTAAGACCCAATTGACAAAGGAATTATAGGCAAATCTAAGTATGTGAAACCTAAACCCTCCTAATTGATTCCTATCAATGAACCACTACTATTTGAATTCAATAAAAGGAGAGACAACTTGAATCCACAAAGGTGCAACTCCAATTGAAATCAATGGACATAGGTTTGCAATTCCAACAAAGGATTAACACAGCTAAAGCTATAATAACTAAGCTTAACAAACTATCACTCAGAAGAGGTTTTCATCATAATTCAAGGTTAGTCTAAAATGAAAGACTAAGGCATCTATTTATACTAGGCCTATTACAACAAAGGCCCTAAAGTGGCACTTTGCGAAATTAACCCCACATGAGGCCTTCAATACCCCACACACCCAATAATTGCAATTATAGACTCAATTTGCACCCTTAGCCTTGAATGGTGGTGGCTTTATTATTATTTATTTTTTTTAAAAAAAGCCTTGAATTGTATTCCTAGCAATGAGTTGCAACCTTTAGCCATGAATTGCACTTCTACCCCTCTTTGCACTTCTAACCACTTTGTGTAGTAGCCTCCTTCCTTATGGTTTCCTCTCCAATCTTCTCCCAAGCTATCATCCAAACGTCATATGCTTTCTTATGTGGGTCCACAAGAGGATCAAACGTTCCTCTTAGTATCCACATGCCTTGGATGTAAGTCCTTGAGAAATTTGTGCCATATGTGCTATTTGAAATCATATCATCCTCCCTTTCTTGAAAAGAATTCGTCCTCGAATCCGTACCTTGTAAAAGCACAGGGAAGATAAACAACAACCAGGACCTCATAACACGAGGGTTAGTACATAAGATAAAAACCCTATAGTCATGCCAAGGACACATAAATTTGTGGTACCACCAAGTATCAATGAATATCATCAATAGAATTTCCACACATGATATATCAAGAAGTTGATTCCTCTACACATCATGAGGCGAGGATAAAGAAAAGAAACCAATGGTCTTAAAATAAGAAGTATGGAATGCTACATTAGTTCTAGAAGATATATAACACATTAGATCCTCATTTCCAAAACAAGATCGACCCTTTTTATGACTAAGTGCAACATCTAAAGCAAGGTCATCCCAACCCAAAATCCAATTCATTGCACTAGTTCCATCCCAAAATGGTCTCACTACCAAATCATGACAAGAGAATAAGACACAGGGGTCATAGACAAAAACATGTCCCAAGTCATTTTGCATATATCCTCCATGTAGGACAATTATTAATTCAAGTATATCACAAGAAGAGAATCACATGCAAAGAGATGGTAAAGAAAGGCATCCAACAAAAAATGAATAGTAATTTGTAAGCAAGTTTTACCCTTCCTTTTAAGACAATCCTTTCCAACAAGCATGTTATATTCCCTAAAGAGGAGGTTCCCATCACAAGGAAAAGGGTCATCACCATATAGCGGATTCCCATAGATTTTGTGAACTCCAAATATGAATACATTTTTCATGACACAAGACATAGAATTATGCACATCACTATCAACAATCATGTCACTATCAAACAATACATTATCCTTATAGAGAGAATATGCAACTAAAATATGGAAATTAAGGCAAGAAAATCCACTCTCAAAAGGAACAATAGAAGCACAAGTGCCAACACTAGGTGGGCGCAAATCGATCTTGCAAAAAGACTCAATTCGGCCATCATAAGGATCAACTACTGTGTGAGCACTCTCAACTAGGACATCACCATTAATTAGCAATGAAACACCATGTTCCATAAAAGACAAAACTTTATCCCACCATCTTCCATAAAAGACAACTTATCCTTACTTAATTGGTTGTTAGTCACAACATGTTCTCCCAAGTCCATTAGAGAATAGGAATTAGCTTTATTACGTTGTAACTCATGTTCACAACCTTTGTCGCCTTGGTCAAGTCCATCGCATTAGCTTCCTTTTCGGAGGAGGTTTGAATTACTTCACTTTCCCAAGGATCTTGGTACCCTTCGGGCATCGTTTGTTTTGGATGATCATCCTCATGAGTCCCTACAAAAGAAACAAGACAACTAGAATGAGCAGAAAGGTTAGAGGGCTTAGCATGAGTTGGTGACAACTCTCTTATATCACTACACATAACCTTTCCTCTCCATATGCCCTTCGAACAAAAGTTTGGTTTGGAAACCATACACCTTTTACCCTTCTCTTGAGTTGAACCTTGTACTCCTTGAGAAACCAAGGTCTCCTATTCAATCACCTCCGTCCCCCCCTTTTGAAGCCTATCACAGAGTTCCTTCATGATTCTATAGTCTTCACTCACTTTGTAGGGAATGGAGCAAGGGTGAATTTATTACCATCCAACACAAATGAGTACTTGTTGGATCTTCCACTATGTTGAGCATCCTTATCAAATAGCCAAGGCCTCCCAAGCAAAATGTGATACCCTTGCATAAGTACCATATCACATAATATCTCATCTTGATACCTACCAATGCTATACTTGATAACGACTTGCTTGGTTACCCTCATTTCACCACAATCATTGAACCATTAGAGTTTGTAGGGACTAGGATGTTTTCTTGTAGGGAATTTCATGTGCTCAACCAAGAATTGGCTTACCGCATTGGTACAACTCTCAACATCAATTATCAATCAACACACCTTGTCTACTACCTTGCATCTAGCGTGGAATAAATTCTCCCTTTGATCACTCTCTTCTTTAGTTAATGCTCTTATGACTCTCCTAGCTACTATGGAAAAGTTCAACCTCTCCTCTATCATCTCTTCAACATCACCCCCGGATTCTCCCTCATGATCACTCTTTTCCTCATCATCTCTACCAAACCCACCCTCATCTTCTTCATCAGTTTGATGCCCATCACGTAAGACCACAATTAACCTTCTATTGGGACATTCACTTGAAATATGTCCTCTACCTTAGAATTTGAAATATTGAATGGTAGATAGACGAGAGTAGTTAGGTTTAGCATTGTTACCTACTTTGGATTTATCATCTCCTTTGGCCGTGTAGTCAAATTTGGCTTGAGGAGTTTGAGTGGTGGTCTTGGGCTTGTCCCAAGTGGAAGCCTTACATTTCTCTTTACCTTTACTCCATGTTGAAGTTGTAGCATTCTTTGCCTTATACGCCCTCTCTTCTTTCAATTTCGCTTCAACCATGAAAGCATCATGAAAAGCTTTTCTTTAGACTCCTATAAGTTTATGGCCTCATGGGTTTGGAGATTTCCCAATTCAAGTTAGCCACAAATCTTATGAGAATATAGGTTAAGTGCTCTTCTATTTTGGACTTCATCCTTAAAGTTTCAAATTCATTAAAGTAATCTTCAACAGTCTTTGAGCCTTGTTTCAACATGTACATATTTTAAGCACTTGTTGATAGTATGTTAAGGTAAATACCTTGTTTATAAGAGCTTAATCAAATCATTCCACGTAGGAAGATCAAATATATACTATTGAGCCCTTTCTCGCTTCTTGGATTCCCACTACGTAGATGCATATCCCTCAAATTGGGTGAGGGCATACCTTTCCTTTAAAGCTACCGACACATTGTTAGTGAGGAATATCCTCTCACTTTGGAACTCCACTCAAGGAACTCTTCCGGATCACTACTCCTTTTGAACTTGAGAAGTGTCACTGATACGTCCAAATTACACCTTTAATAGTAGGATTAAGCGGTCGTTGTCGAATATAGAACCTAACGAGATTGGGGTCGAATCCCACAGAGAATACAATGAAGAAATATACTTGTTGAGTGTAACACTTGACGTTTAATCTATATTCCGAGGGTAGGGGGAATATAATAATGTTTGATTTTGGTCTTTGACCATCATGTCTATGATTTGTTGGTATGAGATTTAACTATTTGGAAATTGAACTAAGGTTGTGGTCCCAATGGAAAGTAATGCATTTGGGTTTCACTTCAACTCATTTCTATACATAGGTGTAGTAGAGCAAGGGTCACTTAATTCTTGCTAAATGTTTTCCAACCAAATTAGCAAAATTCATTCCAAGCTTTTCCAAGCCTTGGAACGTTTTATATGAGAACACCTATTTAGTCTCAACTAGCTTTCCTATTCCTAGATCAAGCTATTAGATGGGGTTATGCCTCAAATTGTTGCTATTAACTCTTTTCCTAACCTCTACTTTATTTTCCAAGCAAAGTAATGGTAATAAGGCACAAGTAATGTTGTACACCATCACAAGACATTAAAGTATGAAAATTTAATAGAAAACACATTTGGCATATAAATGAAGTGTGAATATGAAACCCAGTCACATAACTAACACATTTGGTCCCACAACCTTAGCTAGATGAGTTTAGCCACTAATATTCATTATACATAAAGTAAAAACATAAATAGTATTCATAAAGCTTACAAAAGTCTTTAATGGAGAAGATGACAAAAGTGGAGAATCTCTTAAAAAGCTTCAACCACCAATAATAAATGAGCTCTACAAAAAGAGAACTTTGAAAAGTGTAGAATAATGAATCCAAAACCCTAGAATTTTATTTACAGAAGTACAAAAACGGAAACAAAATCTGGACAAAAACACCCCTGCGCGCCAGATGCTATTCGCATCTGGTGTCGCATGTGCAACCTGCCAGTCGCAGGTGCTGCAGATTCTAGCAGTTATGGTGCAGTAAATGCTGCATCAAGTGCGACTCGCATGCACCACATGCGAGTCGCATGTGGTGGTCGCAAGTGCTGCATCCCTATCTTCATTTCTTCGTCGTCTCTGTCATCAAATGCTGCAGTACCTGAGGGCATGCAGTACCTGCTACTCGCAGGTGGTGCTCTGGTGCACTTTGGCTTGTATTTTCTTCATTTGCTCCAGCACATGTTAGTTTACAAATTAGCAATTAAAACAAAACTAAAACATATGTCAATTGCTAAAGTACTACAGTGATGATAGTGATCAGTTAAAAACATACATTTACAAGATGATTTCCCCTCCCTCTTGTTGCGAAACATGGTGCCTTTTCTCAAGGTTCAAGCATTAACCAACCGCTTCACTTTGTGACACAACGTTATTCTAGCTTTTAGGGGAACGACTTCAAATGACAAGCTAAGAAGCAATTCTTTCATTAAGTTTTGTAACCCACATGCCCTCATAAAAAAGAAAAGACCAAAGAAAGTCCCAAAACACATATATTCACAAATAACAAATGGGACAAAAGATGAATAAGAAGAGAACAACTCTCACTCAGAAAGAAGATGTACAAGTACGCAAATGCGATGCCACAAGCTTGCCCTTTAAGTATTTCTCCACTAATGTAAACACACTTTGTTCAAAATTAACTAGGACTTGCGGGTTATAATGAAGGTTCGAGGTTAAAATAGGGTGCATTTTGTATAAGAGTGACTGAACATCTTCCTAAGTATTATCGAATACGCTCCCTTCACCTAATTCGTCCCTTTTTTATCATTTAAGCATCTACCGCCCATTAGTAGCTCCTTTAACCTATACCATTATTATCTTCTTAGATTCTCCATTTATTTCCTTAAGTCACAACTGTTAGTTACATACTCGTATTCATAACTACCCATACAATCTATGTGTACATAAACACACTTTTCTATACCAATATATACATATGTGTTTTTTTTTTAGTGTTCCCTTTAACTTTCCATCACATACTACACCATTTCTTTCCAACCACCACCCCCAAACTTAGGAGTTTTTGCCATTTTTAGCTTATTCGAATCACTTAGGGAGGTAGGGTGCCAAAAGCCGGGTAAATAAGGGAAAAAGGGAAGAGGCTTGTAACAAGGTTGTCATACAAGAAAAGAAAAACAATTTAGGCTCAAAAAAGGGTTTGACTAAGATAGATATGCAACGGGTAGAATTTTGAGGTTTAATGACGATCCAAAGAAAGCCTAGTATCCTTTTTCAAACAAGTGTAGTTTAGGATTTCGCCTTGAGACACTTTCCGGGCAAGTTCTAGATCACAATTATGCACAAGACTAGAACAATAACTTCTTACCACACATGAAAATTTTCTAATAGCTTCTCAACCCATCATTCTATGCTTTGCAAAAAAATTATGTCACTGAACGAGTCATGTTACTTATGCTCCTTCCCTCTGCGGACGTATGCACATAAAAATATTTGGGATGGGTATGATTAAAACAAGATGAAAACAAAACACGATGAAACATTTATGCTATAAACTGATCAACTATCACTATCACACTTGGCAATGACAAACTAAGAGTACACTAAACATAAAGCAAAGAAAAAAAATGAAGCATGAGCTATCCCACCCCCAATAAAAAGAATATGAAGTGTCCCCAATGCATCAAATGTAGTAAAAGAGATGAGTAGCTCACGAAGGACGCGTCAGGCGTTCGATGGTGTTTGATAAGTAGGACGGACCTCCAATGGAGGCACCCTAAATGGAGCCATCTTAGTAGCACCCTCCACTGTTACTGCTGGCTTGTTGTCACTGTCTCAGGGCCCACAAATGGGGGTAATGGTATATCAACTGGGAGAGAGGGCGGATGAACTGGCCTCACCTGCCTTCGAGGGCTGAGGTGCCCCCCTGACTCTCTGTTTGCCTCAAAGGACTGCTATATGGCCACAAATGTGTCAATCTCATCCTCAGGAATACCAGCCGCCCGTACTGAAGCACGTGCTTTCTCGAGGTGCTCTCTCTCTTGGGCCGCCTGCTCTGTTTCACCAGATTGAGAGTCACTCTCAAGCTCATCTTCAGACTCTTCCTAACTCTCCTCCTCATCGTCTTCTTCTTCTTCTTCTTCTTCTTCTTCTTCTTCTTCTTCTTCTTCTTCTTCCTCTTCTTCCTCTTCCTCCTCTTCGTCTTCTTCTTCTTCTTCTTCTTCTTCCTCCTCTTCTTCTTCGTCTTCTTCTTCGTCTTCTTCTTCTTCTTCTTCTTCTTCTTCTTCTTCTTCTTCTTCTTCTTCTTCTTCTTCTTCTTCTTCTTCTTCTTCTTCTTCTTCTTCTTCTTCTTCTTCTTCTTCTTCTTCTTCTTCTTCTTCTTCTTCTTCTTCAGTTACCTCCTCAACTCCTTTCCCCGAAGGCATGGTAGGTGCTGTGGGCCTAGTGGAGAATAAGGAGGCACCAGATGGTAGAATGGGTGCATTGAGCTCAATGTCAGGAACTTTCAACACCCGAATATCCTTCTTGACCTTTCCCAGGTCTGCCCGAATGGTCGGAAGTCCTCCTTCACCAACCCCCTCGATACGCTCCAATCGAAGATCGATCTAGTGTACATGCTCAATTTTGTCCTGCTTACTCCAAATATCTATGACAGCCTGTGTATATGGTGCCATCGCTGCCTCAATAGCCTTTTTCACAAAATTAGGAAGCTTCTCCACAAGCCAATTTACCTTAGCATTTGCTGCCCGAAGCAATCGCATACCCTTACTAGAAACCCCACGAGCTGCTGTGGTGGATGGTGGAATAGGTTCAGAAGGACCTATGGTGGGAGATAGAGCACTCGGAGGGTCAGGCCTCAGAGTGTGAGGCACAGAACTAGGAGCAGTAGCGTCATCATCAGTGGCCAAGTCCTTGGGCTCAAGAATGTGAGCATCAAGTACTGTCGCCGAGGCTCTTGGCTGTGGACTCACCCGCTTCCTCTTTCTACTCCCCGATTCCAATTTGGTGTAATCTATCGTTTAGTCAGCCTTTAACATCCTATCCACCCGATGAATATCACGAACCTTATTTCTACGACCTAATTCAGTGATCAAGCAAGGAAATAGGAATGATGTACCTTTTTGAGTGGACTTATTTTTGATCTCATCCCTAATAATTACCCTCACATTGACGAGGTACCTTGACATGAGAGAAGCAATGAGAATACACTTTGCAATGGGTATGTCGGTGTTATTTCTAGAAGGAATCACCCACGAGGATACTAGTGATAGCCAAAACTTAGCTTCGCGGTTGAAAGTGTTCTTCTCAATGAAGACTAATGGATCCAGCCACGGCGGAGTCCCTGAGGCAATCACTGAAGCAACCCACTCTCGCTGCTCCTTCGGGTTCTCCATCCTTAATTCATATTCAGAATTCACCAGAGGACAACCTTTAATAGGGTCTATTTTGCTTCACTGCTCATATATTACGGAAGTTATGGTATCAGCAGTACAATCAATATCCCCCCCCCGAACCAGAATCCAACAAAAGTGTTCCAGATTTTTCTTGGGTTAGCGGCGCGAGATTTTTGCATTTAACTTGGCCTCATAAGCAGCATTGAATTCCATCACAAGGGCTGGGCAATATTTGGCCGGCTGCATGAAATAGGTCCATCTCAAGGCCTCGAGCTTACGGATGATGCCCGGGCATTAGTCTTGTAGACCATTCAAAGTGACCCTCTTTTCTACACTAAAACCCCGGACTGGATTTCCATCGGTTTTAATAACTCCCCAGGCCTTGTACAGTTCTTTGGATCTAGGCACGGTGAACCTTTGCTCTACCGCTTCCCGTATCTCACCTCTTGTGATGGCATCCTCGAGCTCAGGTGAGGAAGCCTCATGTGTCCCCTCTTCAGACTGGGGGGCAGGATCCGCCGGTACGTTTTCCTTTCTTCTAGAGGTGGAGGCTTTTCTTGTTGCCTTTTTCCCTCCACCTTGTGCTCTACTTGTTCTAGCTATCCTGCACCACATAAAAACATACCCACTATTTATGGTGCTCTTTAAGTAAGAAGAAAGAAGCAATGCAAAACACACCAATGCAGTATGGCATCACCTGCGAAACACCACATGCGAGTCCCATGTATGACATGCCACTAAAATGTAATGTCGTAGGTGCTGCAAATATGAACTTCCTTTTTTGTTTTTTGTTTTTACTGTCAACACCTGCAGGTGCAATTCGCATATTCAACATGCCACTCGCAGATGCTGCACGTAGGTGAAACACTGAACAACTTTTCTCTCTCTCTCTCTCTCTCTTTTTTTTTTTTTTTTTTTTTTTACGAATACAGTGATAAATACACAACATATATTCACAGGTAATGACATTCACACACACACAAGAACATACTCATGTAACTATATCCCTTAAGAAGGCTGTCACCCTTTCAATCATTGGGAAAAGCTATTTAATCACTCGGGCCAATGTTCGATGACTATTCCTCATAATTAGATATCAATTTTACAGTATTCTGAGGGCATCATGGGTCCTATTCTACAAGTAATATGCTTTTGGTACTCAATAATTCCCCAAGTTTGGGAAATGATCACACTTTCACAAATTCTAAGCACAAGGTGTCATTAAGGCATTTCATCAAACACGTTGTGAGCATTCATCAACAATCACCTATTACAACCACGGGTACTCAAGAATTCCCCAGTTGTCACAGAATTATTCATCAACAAACACTTTTTATCAACCTAGTATGACTACACAAGCATGGGTACTCAAGAATTTCCCATTGTTCATCAATGTCCACCAACTCACATAATTCACAAGATAATTTTTGACCAAAACTAACTAATTACCTTAAGTGAAAATGAATGGAAATGAAATGGGATGAAGCACTACTTAGGCATCACTTAGTGTAAATAATATTAGAGTGTTCATACCTTGAGAGTTGATGAAAATGAGAACACTTGAAAGAGCTTTGCCAAAATTTTTGAATTAGAAAGGAACCCTAGTTATGATTTGTGGTGTGATCTGGAATGATTGGAGTGATGGAATGAATTAGGACGGAAGGGGGATGGTTGAGGAGAGGGAAAATGAAGGGATGTAACCGATGAAACCATCAGTTACGCTCCTTATATTTGAATTTAAAAGAAAAAGATGAGTCAGGTGGGGTCGACTGACCGGTAGGTTTCTCACTTGCCTGCACCACATGCGAGTTGCATTTGGAGCAGCATGTTATGCCTGCGATTCACATGTGGTGCACTTCCTTTGCAGGTATTGATAGAGAAACTGAGCATTTGTGGCTTGATATTTTGTACCACCTGCAAGACGCAGGTTCTACAGCAGGCATGATATGCGAATGGCATGTGTTGCAGCATGTCGTGCCTGATGATATTTTCCCAACTCCTCTTCTCTTATGCAACCCAACTTACTCCTACACACTTAAACACACATTAAAAACATCACGAAAGTAAGAAGAACACACACAGGAAAATGAAAACTTGGGTTGCCTCCCAAGAAGAGCTTGATTTTACGTCGTAACTCGACGTTGGTACCTTTTCATAGCTAATTGAGGAAGAATACCTTGATGATATTTGTTTCATTCGGGGACACCAAGTAATGCTTCACCTTTTGTCCGTTCACCTTGATTTTATTTCCACTTGGGCACACAAGTTCAACTGCTCCATGTGGGAACACTTGGGTGATTTCAAATGGGCCGGACCATTTCGATTTCAACTTTTCGGGAAACAACCGGAGTCTTGAGTTGAACAATAACACCCGGTCCCCTGGGCTGAACTCTCTTTGCACGATCTTTTTGTCATGGAAATGCTTCATGCGGGTTTGCAGATGGAAGAGATCACATAAGCTTTAAATCGGAATTCATCGAGCTCATTTAGTTGGTCCATCCTTAGTTACGATGCATCTCCCCAATCAAGATTCAACTTTTTCAATGCCCAAAGTGCCTTGTGTTCAGGTTCTACCAGAAGGTGACAAGCTTTGCCAAATACCAATTGATAGGGAGACATGCCAATAAGTGTTTTGTATGCAGTTCGGTAAGCCCACAGAGCATCATCCAACTTCTTCGACCTATCAGTCCTATTTGCATTAACTGTCTTGGAGAGGATGCTCTTAATTTCTCGATTTGACACCTCAACTTGGCCACTTGTTTGGGGATGACAAGGGGTGGCCACTTTATGCGTTACTCCATATTTCTCAAGAAGTGCTTTGAATAAGCGGTTGCAAAAGTGAGTACCCCCATCACTAATGATGGCCCTTAGAGTTCCAAACCTTGAGAATATGTGCTTTTTCAAGAATGTGGTGACACTCTTGCAT
Organism: Lycium barbarum; assembly: GCF_019175385.1. Lineage (NCBI taxonomy): Eukaryota > Viridiplantae > Streptophyta > Magnoliopsida > Solanales > Solanaceae > Lycium > Lycium barbarum. Next base: position 28,539,370 of record NC_083338.1, read on the forward strand.
GCCTTCATTATTGGGAAGCGCTACAGCTTCCACCCATTTGGACATATAGTCAACCGCCACAAGGATGTATTTGTTATTGTAGGAACTCAAAAACGGCCCCATGAAATCAATGCCCCATACATCAAACAACTCCACCTCAAGAATTGGTGTCATAGGCAATTCATGCCTTCTAGAGATACCCCCTTGCCGTTGACATTGATCATATGCTTTCACAAAGTCACGGGCATCTTGGTGGATGGTAGGCCAATAGAAACTACTTTGGAGGACTTTTACCACTGTTCTTGAACTACTATGATGACTGCCCACTGGTGATGAGTGACATGCCTCAATGATAGGCATCATTTCCGCCTCGGGTATGCACCTTCTTATTATGTTGTCGGCACAAATTCGGAATTAGGTAAGGCTCATCGCAATAAAATTTCCGTACATCGCTTATGAAATTCTTCTTTTGATGGAAATTCAAGTCCTCCGGCATTATGTCACTAGTATGGTAGTTGGAAAAGTCGGCATACCAAGGAATCATATCAAACGACCCTGCCGTCACTTGTTCATCCGAGAAACGATCATCAAAGGGCTTCCCACCCTATTTAAGCCATGACAAATGATCCACAACTTGATTTTCACACCCTTTTCTATCCTTGACCTCGAAGTCAAATTCTTTCAACAAGAGGGCCCATCGGATTAATCTTGGTTTAACATCCGTCTTTGTCATGAGATAGCGAAGTTCTGCATGATCGGTGTGAACCACCACATGAGTTCCCAACAAGTATGCCCGAAATTTTTCAAAGGCAAACACAATGGTAAGTAGCTCTTGCTCGGTAACCGTGTAGTTCAATTGAGCCCCATTCAAAGTCTTGCTTGCATAGTAGATGGGATGAAAAATATTATCATAGTTTTGGCCAAGAACGGCCCCCCATGGCAAATCCACTTGTATCACACATTAATTCAAAGGGCTTAGACCAATCCGGAGCAATGATGATAGGTGCTGATGTGAGTCTCTCTTTCAAGTACTCAAATGCCTTCAAATAAGAATTATCAAAGACAAACTTGGATTCCTTTTCTAACAACTTGCATATAGGATTGGATATTTCGGAGAAGTCCTTTATGGATCTTCTATAGAATCCGGCATGACCGAGGAAGCTACGAACCCTTTGACGAAAATAGTGGGAGGAAGTTTGACAATAACTTCAATTTTAGCTTGATCAACTGTCACGACCCGGCTAGGGGGCCGCGACGAGCACCCGGTGCTACCCCACCCGAGCACCCCCCTTATCGTACATAACATAACATCTAGGTGAACCATAAGTCAATTCGTGCTTTTCTTATCGTTAATCATATTGATCCCATTAGACGACCATCATCATTTAACATATCATAGGCATCTGTGCCACATCATAAGTACAAGGCCGACGTGGCTAACAAAAGATATACAAAACATGGGCCGACATGGCCGAACATCTCTACCCACATACACATAACTACGAGCCTCTAAGAGTATGACATATCGTATGAGCGGGACAGGACCCCGGTATGCCCATAATTATCTACACAAAAGAATAAGTACCCAAAAGCTACGGCTCCGAAAGAAATGGAGCTCTGCTATGCAATCTCTGAATAAGCAGCTATGGATCAAGTCTGTCTCCCTGTGCACTTGCGGGCATGACGCAACGTTCACAAACAAAAGGACGTCAGTACGAAGAATGTACTGAGTATGTAAAGCATGATCAACATCAATATAGAAGCATAATAGATATCATATGAAATAGCATAGGAGGGGAAATAGTAATATCATCATCATAGTAGTTACCTGCCTTTCGTAGGACTTTCCATTTTTCATACGTATTAGTATACCTACATCATCATCCGTATCCCATAATAGTACTCGTACCATACTTGTGCTCATATTCGTATACATGTCCTTATTCGTATTCTTATACATAGTCTTATCACATTCATATTCATATTATATACATAGTCATTTCATATACATAGCATTTACATAGCATACCCGACCTCATAGGATCGGTGTCTTACACATGCTTGGCCAACCAAGGCTCAAGGTCATACACACCTAGCCCTACCAAGGCATCAGAGTTATCCGTACCATCTGCAGAGGTGTGCGCGAGTTTCGTAATCGTATACATACATTATACATAGTCATATACATATAGTCTTACACGGCATCATAAGCTCGGGGTCTTATCATAGCCCTTCATAGGCATACATATACATATATCATAGCTCGTAAGCATCTCTAGTCTCATTTTACTCTCATCATCATTGCTATCCTCATCATTATCGTTACATTTACATTATAGACTTACTCGTCATACGAGGAACATAGTATAATCATAGTACATATCACGGGTCGTGAGCTTATGAGCTCGAAATGTCAACCATGTGAAGACAACATACTCATATAGAGGAATTAGGAATTTGGCCAAGAACCATGCCTTATGAAAGAAGGGTTAGCCTTACATACCTTTCCATCGAACTATTCTACACTTGCACATTCCCTTCCAATGCTAGCGTTTATACCTTCATTAATATCATAACAATGGCCATTAGTCATTCACATTATCCACATCATCTAGATTCCTCAATTTTCCTCTAATTCACCCACATTCATGGTCATAACACCCAACTTCGTCCATTCGTCTAAAGTGTTTAGTTCATGATCTTAATACCATTTATAACACATTCATATCATAACACAACAACATTCATAACTCAATTCAAACTATTTCTCAAAATGTCACTATTCATCATTCATGACCTAGTTGACCAAATTTTCTACAATCCATGTATTTTAATTCTCCAATACCTTAAACATCTTGTAAAAATCATGAATCTTACCTTAGAAGTTGTAGGAACAAGCTTTGGTTGATAATACTCTTCTTTGAGCAAAACCCTAGTTTTTCTCCATTTGGATTTCTTGACTTGGATGATCCTTGATGATTCCCTTATCCTTGATTCACTTGTCTTAATGTTATTGATGACTTATAATCCTTGAAAACTCATATAATAAATGTAGAGAGAAGTTTTAGAGAGACGTGGTGTAATGTTGTAATGAAATAAAATAAGTCTTGATCCTCATATTTAATGAATTGGAAAATCTGTGTTGGGTTAACAGTGGTCGTCCATGGAGGTTTACGGTCCGTATTTCAGTTTACGGACCGTCCCTCGTGGTCGTCTTTAAGCTTAAGCAGGACCAAAAACTTTGGCCTGCATGCATGGTGATTTACGACCATGGTTTACGGGCCGTAAATCACTTTACGGTCCGTCCACCAGGTCGTGTTTAGCCATTTTCTCGGCTGGCAGAAAGTTGAAGTTGGGTATGCAAGTTTACGACTTCAAGGTTACGGACCGTATTTTGCACTATACGACCACTGGGCAGTTTTGCCAACTTTCAATTTTTCTCATTTCTCGACTTTTCATTCTAATCATCCACATCCCTTTAGATACATTTCCCATGAAACATTATACACTCGTACTCCTCGCACACATCATTAGTTCATTTACTTGCGTACCAACGGGAAAATTTTCCGAGGTGTAACATTCTACCCCCCTTAGGAACATTCGTCCTCGAATGTTAAAGGCTTGGGGAATTCTATAAAAATTTCGCCAGAGTTTCCTCTGTAAGGTGGCACTACCACCCTGCCACAACAACCCACAATAAAAATGCCTCACAGGGCAATAATACAACAGCACTAGAAATTTGACCACACACGACCTGAATGTATAAAAGGGAAAACATGCATACCTTATGATTTTGACGTCTCATCTTGGACTTCTTCCAAGGGCCGAAATAAATGTGGGTATTTGGATCGCATATTCTCTTCCGCTTCCCATGTCATTTCCTCTCGATTGTTATTTCTCCACAAAACTTTAATTGAGGCCACTTCTTTGTTTCTAAGCCTCCGTACTTGCCTATCTAATATGGCAATGGGTATTTCATCATAAGTTAACTTTTATGTCACTTGAATATCATTCACTGGGACGATCCTCGTAGGATCTCCCACACACTTCCGAAGCATCGAGACATGAAATACTGGATGGACTGACTCTAAATCTGGAGGTAGATCTAGCTCATAGGCCACTTTGCCTATTTTGCGCACAATTTCGTATGGCCCAATATACCGGGGACTGAGCTTCCCCTTTTTGCCAAATCTCATCACGCCCTTCATCGGCGACACTTTCAAGAATACCCAATCTTTCACTCCGAACTCTAAGTCTCTTCGATGATTATCCGCATAGGACTTCTGACGACTTTGAGCCGCTAGCAACTGATCTTGTATGAGCTTAACTTTCTCTATTGCTTGCTGGACCAAGTCTGGCCCTATCAACTTAGCTTCTCCGGTTTCAAACCACCTAATTGGGGATCTACACTTTCGCCCATATAGAGCCTCATACGGTGCCATTTGGATGCTAGAATGATAACTGTTATTGTAAGCAAACTCAATGAGTGGCAAATGGTCATCCCGATTTCCTCCAAAATCTATCATACATGCCCGTAACATATCTTCAAGAGTCTGAATAGTACGTTCAGCTTGCCCATCGGTCTGGGGGTGAAATGCCGTGCTTAGGCGCACTTGGGTCCCTAAACCTTCTTGGAAAGACCCCAAAAACTTGGCTGTAAACTGAGTTCCTCTATCGGAGATAATAGACACCGGAACGCCATGGAGTCTCACTATCTCTTTAAGATAAAGCTTGGTATAATCTTCTGCCATATAGGTCGTTTTGACCGGTAAGAAATGCGCTGACTTTGTGAGTCTATCCACGATCACCCATATAGAATCATATTTACATCGAGAACGGGGAACCCTGTAATTAAATCCATATTAATCACTTCCCACTTCCAAGTTGGGATTTCTATAGCTTGCAATAAGCCACCCGACTTTTGGTGTTCTATCTTCACTTGTTAGCAATTAGGACACTGAGCTACGAATTCCGCTACGTCTTTCTTCATCCCATTCCACCAATATATAGTCTTAAGATCATGATACATTTTCGTCGCTCCGGGGTGAACGGAGTAACGGGAACAATGAGCTTCTCTCAAAATCTGATAGCGTAGACCTGCCACATCGGGAACACATAACCTGCCTCGACATCGGAGAAATCCGTCTTCCGAAATGTCAAATGATGACTCCTCATTCTGAGGGAGTGTATCTCTGTACTGCATTAGCATGGGATCCTCATATTGTCGCTCTTTTACTTCCGCTACTAACGATGAAACTGCTGAATTCTGAATAGTAGCTTCGCTGCTACCTGAGTCCACCACTCGGACTCCTAGGCTAGCTAACTGCTGAAGATCACAGGCCATCTCTTTCTTTTCTGGTCATACATCACTTAGACTTCCCATCGACCTACGGCTAAGAGCATCAGCCACAACATTTGCCTTTCCGGGGTGGTACAGGATTTCAACATCATAGTCTTTTAGCAACTCTAGCCATCATCGTTGCCGCAAATTCAACTCTTTCTGCTTGAAGATGTACTGGAGACTCTTATGATCTGTATAAATATCCACGTGGACACCATATAAGTAATGTCTCCATATGTTTAAAGCATGGACCACCGCGGCCAATTCTAAGTCATGGGTAGGATAATTCTGCTCATGTTTCCGTAATTGTCTAGAAGCATACGCAATAACCTTACCATTTTGCACCAATACACAGCCTAGACCGACGCCTGAAGCATCACAATAATAACATATCCTTCCAATCCCTCTGGAAGTGTCAACGCTCGCAAGGATCTGTCTATTGAAACTTAGCTGACTTCTGAGTCAACTTGGTGAGCGGTGCAGAAATAGAAGAGAAACCCTCAACAAATCTTCTGTAATAACCGGCTAAGCCCAAAAAGCTACGAACCTCCGTAGGGGTCGTGGGCCTTGGCCAAGTCTTCACTGCCTCAATCTTTTGGCTGTCCACTCAAATACCGTCAGCTGCAACAATGTGGCCCAGAAATGCCACTGAGTTCAACCAAAACTCGCATTTGGAAAACTTCGCGAATAACTCTCGGGTTCGAAGAACTCCAAGGACAATACGCAAGTGATCCGCATGTTCTGCCTCGGATCTAGAATACACTAGGATATCATCGATGAATACAATCACGAATAGATCCAGAAAAGGCCAGAATAAATTGTTCATTAAGTCCATAAACACTGCCGGTGCATTAGTTAGCCCAAACGACATTACTCGGAACTCGAAATGGCCATATCTTGTTCTGAAAGTTGTCTTAGGGATATCTTTCTCCCTAACTCTTAATTGGTGATACCCGGACCTCAAATCAATCTTTGAAAACCATTTGGCACCTTGCAATTGATCAAATAAATTATCGATCCTCGGGAGGGGATACTTGTTCTTAATTGTCACTTTATTCAATTGCCGATAATCAATGCACATTCTCAAGGAGCCATCCTTCTTCCGGACGAACAATACGGGTGCTCCCCACGGGGATGAACTAGGCCTAATGAAGCCTTTTTTAAGCAAGTCTTTTAATTGCTCCTTCAACTCTTTCAACTCTGCGGGTGCCATCCTATAGGGAGGAATAGATATGGGATTAGTGTCTGGCAACACATCAATCGCAAAATCGATCTCTCGCTCGGGAGGAAGGCCTGGAAGCTCTTCCGGGAATACATCCGGAAATTCGTTCACTACCGGAACTGACTGAAGAGTCGGCGACTCAGCTTCTACATCTCGAACTCGTACTAGGTGATAAATGCACCCTTTCGTGATCATCTTCTTTGCCTTTAGATAGGAAATAAACCTACCTTTTGGTGACGCCGTATTTCCTTTCCATTCTAAGACTGGTTCTCCCGGAAACTGGAAATGAACCATCTTCATTCGGCAATCAACATTGGCATAACAAGAATCCAACCAATCCATGCCCATAATGACATCAAAATCTACCATCTTTAGTTCATGCAAGTCAGCTATAGTACCGTGGTCACATATCACGACTACACAATCTCTATACACTCGGCTAGCTATCACCGATTCGCCAACGGGCGTAGACACCTCAAAAGGCTTGATCGACTCCGGCTCGACTATAAACCGACCCGCAATATATGGAGTAACATAAGACAATGTGGAGCCTGGGTCAATCAAAGCATATACATCATGAGAGAATACCGATAATATACCTGTGACTACGCCAGGAGAAGACTCAAGATCTTGGCGTCCAGCCAAAGCATAAATACGGTGCTGAGAACCGCTAGTACTGGGAGCTCTCCCTCTGCCTCTACCATGGCCAGCTGGCGCATGTGAACTTGGCCCCGTAGGGCGTACAGATGCCGAAGATCCGGCTACCGACCCAGATGGCAGGGTCCTACCTCTACCATGTACTGAGGGGCAATCACGCATAATATGGCCTGGCCGACCACATGAATAGCAATCATCTGAACCAAATCGGCATCGACCCCAATGCATCTTCCTACACTGGGAACACGGTGGTACGGGTGGCCTTGACTGGCCCAAATCACCTCTGAACTGAGGTCCTGTATAACTCGGACTCGGCCCTGAACGAGTAGATCTATCAAGGCCCTGACCTGAAAACCGTGGAGGTGGACTGGTCATAGAATAGCCTGAATGGCTGGGAAGCTGCTGTCTGTGTCCACCCCTAGACTCGCTCCTCGAACCTGAAGGTCTAGCTCTCTTGCTATGTCCCCTATCTTGCTCACGTTCATTTCTCCGCTACTGTAGGTGTTCCTCTAATTCCTGAGCATGTGCCTGAATGCGTGCAATATCCATACCATCCTGAAGGGACGTAGTTAAGCATTTATCCATCAAGTGTGGCCCTAGGCCTTTCACAAACCGGTGCACCCGATCGCCCATATCCGCTACCATGGCCGAAGCATACCTAGCCAAGGAATTGAAGCGGAGACTATACTCTGTAGCACTCATGCTACCTTGCCTCAAATTCAAGAATTTATCGGCCCTAGCTCGCCGAACTTCTGGAGGCATGTAGTGACGGAGAAAAGCATCGACAAACTCTTGCCATACCGGCGGAGGTGCATTGGCTCCCCGCGAAGCCATCCATATTGTATACCACTGGATCGAGATATCTCTCAATCTATAGGACGCTAGCTCTACCGACTCAGTGTCTGAAGCATGTATCAACCGGAGCGTCCTTAGCATACCATTAATAAAGTCCTGGGGATCCTCCTCCGGTTTCGACCCAAAGAATTCCGGGAGTTTCAAAGCAATGAAGTCACGGGCCCTTGCACTAACAGCCCTGTCACCTTTCCCTGCGCTTGGCCTCTAAGTCTGGGCCGCAACCAACTGAGTCAACAAATTAATAGGCTCTCTCACGTCTTGGCCCGAAGCATTCGGTGGAGGAGCTGGAGCTGGGGCTGAGGCTCCCACGTGCTCCTCGATAATAGGCACTGTCTGGGAGGACTGAGATTGAGCCGCACTCTGGGACTCATCTCCCTCTACTACCGGTGGCGGTGCTCTTTCAGCCCGCTTTTCTGCCACCGTCTTGCCCTTTTGGGCTGCTGTAGACTTTTTCTTTTTAGGCATCTCTGAAATACACAACAGATGATTTAGGAACAAGAATTTCTTACATCATAGCTCTATCGCATGATTCTTATGAAAAAAGAAGGTCATATATTCCTAAAATGTCCGCAGCTTCTCGTTTATAAGTGTGGCGCGCAACACACCCATAACCAAGACTCTACTAGACATGGCTCGTAGACACATCCTAGGACTGAACTGCTCTGATACCACTTTTGTCAGGACCCGGCTAGGGGGCCGCGATGAGCACCCGGTGCTACCCCACCCGAGCACCCCCTTGTCGTACATAACATAACATCTTGGTGAACCATAAGTCAATTCGTGCTTTTCTTATCGTTAATCATATTGATCCCATTAGACGACCATCATCATTTAACATATCATAGGCATCTGTGCCACATCATAAGTACAAGGCCGACGTGGCTAACCAAATATATACAAAACATGGGCCGACATGGCCGAACATCTCTACCCACATACACATGACTACGAGCCTCTAAGAGTATGACATATCGTATGAGCTGGACAGGACCCCGCTATGCCCATAATTATCTACACAAAAGAATAAGTACCCAAAAGCTACGGCTCTGAAAGAAATGGAGCTCTGCTATGCAATCTCTGAATAAGCAGCTATGGATCAAGTCTGTCTCCCTGTGCACCTGCGGGCATGACGCAGCGTCCACAAACAAAAGGACGTCAGTATGAAGAATGTACTGAGTATGTAAAGCATGATCAACATCAATATAGAAGCATAATAGATATCATATGAAATAGCATAGGAGGGGAGACAGTAATATCATCATCATAGTACTTACCTGCCTTTCGTAGGACTTTCCATTTTTCATACGTATTAGTACACCTACATCATCATCCGTATCCCATAATAGTACTCGTACCATACTTGTGCTCATATTCGTATACATGTCCTTATTCGTATTCTTATACATAGTCTTATCACATTCATATTCATATTATATACATAGTCATTTCATATACATAGCATTTACATAGCATACCCGACCTCATAGGATCGGTGTCTTATACATGTTTGGCCAACTAAGGCTCAAGGTCATACACACCTGGCCCTACCAAGGCATCAGGGTTATCCGTACCATCTGCAGAGGTGTGCGCGCGTTTCCTAATCGTATACATACATTATACATAGTCATATACATAAAGTCTTACCCGGCATCATAAGCTCGGGGTCTTATCATAGCCCTTCATAGGCATACATATACAAATATCATAGCTCGTAAGCATCTCTAGTCTCATTTTACTCTCATTATCATTACTATCCTCATCATTATCGTTACATTTACATTATAGACTTACTCGTCATACGAGGAACATAGTATAATCATAGTACATATCAAGGGTCGTGAGCTTATGAGCTCGGAATGTCAACCATGTGAAGACAACATACTCATATAGAGGAATTAGGAATTTGGCCAAGAACCATGCCTTATGAAAGAAGGGTTAGCCTTACATACCTTTCCATCGAACTATTCTACACTTGCACGTTCCCTTCCAATGCTAGCGTTTATACCTTCATTAATATCATAGCAATGGCCATTAGTCATTCACATTATCCACATCATCTAGATTCCTCAATTTGCCTCTAATTCACCCACATTCATGGTCATAACACCCAACTTCGTCCATTCGTCTAAAGTGTTTAGTTCATGATCTTAATACCATTTATAACACATTCATATCACAACACAACAACATTCATAACTCAATTCAAACTATTTCTCAAAATGTCACTATTCATCATTCATGACCTAGTTGACCACATTTTCTACAATCCATGTATTTTAATTCTCCAATACCTTAAACATCTTGTAAAAATCATGAATCTTACCTTAGAAGTTGTAGGAATAAGCTTTGGTTGATAATACTCTTCTTTGAGCAAAACCCTAGTTTTTCTCCATTTGGATTTCTTGACTTGGATGATCCTTGATGATTCCCTTATCCTTGATTCACTTGTCTTAATGTTATTGATGACTTATAATCTTTGAAAACTCATATAATAAATGTAGAGAGAAGTTTTAGAGAGAAGTGGTGTAATGTTGTAATGAAATAAAATAAGTCTTGATCCTCATATTTAATGAATTGGAAAATCTGTGCTGGGTGAACAGTGGTCGTCCATGGAGGTTTACGGTCCGTATTTCAGTTTACGGACCGTCCCTCGTGGTCGTCTTTAAGCTTAAGCAGGACCAGAAACTTTGGCCTACATGCATGGTGATTTACGACCATGGTTTACGGGCCGTAAATCACTTTACGGTCCGTCCACCAGGTCGTGTTTAGCCATTTTCTCGGCTGGCAGAAAGTTGAAGTTGGGCATGCCAGTTTACGACTTCAAGTTTACGGACCGTATTTTGCGCTATACGACCACTGGGTAGTTTTGCCAACTTTCAATTTTTCTCATTTCTCGACTTTTCATTCTAATCATCCACATCCCTTTACATACATTTCCCATGAAACATTGTACACTCGCACTCCTCGCACACATCATTAGTTCACTTACTTGCGTACCAACGGGAATATTTTCTGAGGTGTAACATCAACCTCAAGCCCTTTTTTTGAGATCTTGTGACCCAAGACAATTCCTTCTCTAACCACAAAGTGACACTTCTCCCAATTGAGAACCAAATTTGTCTCCTTGCACATTTTTAATACTTAGGCAAGGTTTTCCAAGCACCTATCAAACGAGTCACCAACCACGGAGAAGTCATCTATGAATATTTCTATGGACTCCTCAACCATGTCAAGGAAAATAGACATCATGCAATGTTGAAAAGTTGCGGGTGCATTACATAGCCCAAAGGGCATCCTCTTGAAAGAAAATGTCCCGTAAGGGTAAGTGAAAGTGGTTTTCTCTTGGTCCTCGAGAGCAATGGTGATTTGATTGTATCCGGAATAGCCATCAAGGAAGCAATAATAATCTCTTGCCGCAAGCCTATCGAGCATTTGATCCATGAAAGGTATTGGGAAGTGATCCTTTTTAGTCTATTTGTTCAACTTCCTATAATCAATGCATACTCGCCATCCGGTGACCGTGCGTGTGGGGATCAATTCTTTTTTAGCATTTGGCACCACAGTTATTCCACTTTTCTTGGGGACACATTGGACCAAACTCACCCAATAGCTATCCGCTATCAGATACACAACCCCGGTATCTAACCACTTGATGATTTCAGTCTACACCACCTCTTTCATAGGAGGATTCACCCTCCTTTGACTCTTGGATCACATTCTTCATCTAGTTGGATCTTTTGAGTACAAATACCAGGCGAAATCCTTTGGATGTCCGCAATACACCAACCAATAGCTTTCTTATATCTTTTCAAGATCACCATTAACCTCTCTCTTTGCTCATCTGTCAACCAGGCAGAGATAATCACGAGCAATGTGTTGTTAGGGCCAAGAAACTCATACCTCAAATATGAAGGAAGAGGTTTGAGTTCTAAAGTAGGAGGTTCAATAATGGAAGGCTTTAAGATAGGAGATGCCCGACTCTCTAAATCAAGATCAAGTTTCTTTGGATTGTAGTGATATGACCCCAACCCAATCAAAGCATTCACCGTCTCCTTAAACTCTTCATCATCACCCCATCATAATTCATCAAGACTGCCGCTAGCATTTCACCTACATGCTCATGATCTACGGTTGACTCGATTGCTTCATCAATGGTATCAATAACCGACATCACACTCATATTCGCCAGTTGCTTCATAGATTTACAAATGTTGAAGGTGACTTCTTCATCGTTCATTCGAAATTTCAAATCTCCTCTCTCCATATCCACGAAGGAACGCCTCGTAGCTAAGAATGGCCTCCCCAATATTATGGGTACTTCAAAGTCAACCTCGCAATTCAAGATCACAAAATCGGCTGGTAAAATAAATCGGTCCACTCTCAGAAGTACATCATAGAGAATGCCAACGGGCCTCTTTACGGTTCTATCCGCCATAAGTAATCTCATCGATGTGGGATGGGGAGTTCCCAAACCCAACTTGTTGAATATAGCAAGTGGCATCAAATTGAGGCTTGCTCTAAGATCACATAGAGTTTTTGCAAATTTGTACTTACCGATTTTGCATGGAATTGTGAAGGCTCCGGGGTCTTCCTTCTTTTGTACCAAAGCTTTGGTAACAATTTCACTACAATGATGAGTGCCTCCCATGGTTTCAAATCTAGTGCTCCTTCTCTTAGTCACTAGATCTTTCATGAACTTTGCAAAGCCGGGCATTTGTTCAAGTGCCTCGACCAATGGAATATTTATTGAGAGCCCCTTTAACCTTTCAGTGAACTTGAGAAATTTTCCATCATCCGCTTTTTGTGCTAATCTTTGAGGGAATGGTGGTGGAGGCTTAGGAACAGTTTTCATTGCTTGAGGAGCCTCATCATCCACTTTCTCATCTCCCGTGGCTTCACCACTTTCGGGACCTTTGTCTACCACAATGGGATCTTCAAAAGTAACCCTCTTCTTCGTTGGCTCAACTTGCGTTTCAATAACCCTCGGTTCATCAATAGCCCGATCATCATCAACCACAACATACTTCATTACCACAGTCTCCTCCCCAACTTGTTTGCCACTCCTTGTTGTGATAGCATTCATTTTATGCTCATCATTTGTCGGGTTCGCTATCATATCACTTGGGAGTATACCTTTTTGCCTTTGATTGAGGATAGCCGAGAGTTAGCCATGTTGAGACTCCAATTGTTTAATGGAAGTGGAGTGAGAACTCACAACTTGCCCCATTGATTTCACTTCATCTCTCGTTCTTCTTGCAAAAGGTATCGGTGGATTCCACTTTTTCAACACTCTTGACAACATATATTCAATTTTTGAACTAGCGGGATCGCTAGTAAGCGGTTGACTAGAGTTTTGTTGATTCCCTTTGGAGGGACATACGAATTTGAACTCCGATGATTGTTGTAGTTGTTGCTGTAACCACCTTGGTTGTTGTCACGATTATCTCTCCAATTTGAGTTACCTTGATCCCTTTTCCAACCTTGATTCACTTGACCTTGTCGCCAAGATCCTTGATTCGAACCTTGGTAGTTCGGATGGGAACCCCCCCCCCCCCCCTGATTGTTGATATAACTTGCCTCATCATCATACATTTGGAAACATTGCTCATTTGGCAAACCCCCTTTACAAGATCCTACCACATTCACCTTTTTGCTTCCACCACCCATGACATGTTTTGTAAGGAGGTACATTTGGGTGACACGTTTTGCCATGGATTCATCTCTCTCTTCCTCCTTTTTAATCATCTCACGAGTGAGCACAGTTTTAGACGAACTTCCTCCACCTGCGTCCGACTCCTTAGCATGCCATACTTCATTAGTCTCGGTCAATTTATCCAACAATTCACAAACTGTGGCATAAGAATTGTCCATAATAGATCCTTCCGCAATGTTGTTCGCCACTGATTTGTTGACCGAGTCCAAAGACCTATAAAATGTTTATAGAAGCACACTATCGGGCAATCTATGCTTGGGACAACTTTTGACTTTCTTTTTAAAACGAATCCAAGTTTCATGGAGAGCCTCCTCAGGAAGTTGACGAAATTTATTGATTTCGTCACAGAGTTGCAACATCCAGGATGGAGGGAAGAACTTCTTGGGGAATGCTTCAGTCAATTCCTCCCAAGTAGTGATGGATCCGGACGGAAGATCATCTAACCAAGCCATGGCTTCCCCCGTTAGGAAGTACGGCAAGAGCCTTAGCTTGACTACTTCAATTGAGACGCCCAGATGCACATTGGTAGAACACACCCCAAGAAAGTTTATAAGGTTCCTGTTCAGGTTATCTTTGGGTAGACCACTAAATAGGCCCTTAATGTGGAGCAGGTGCAGAATTGTGTTGGTCACGTGGAAACTCGAGTTTCCAATTAGAGGCAGGGGATGAATTGCGGCTGCATAGCCGGCCCCCGCCACCTCTTCGATGACCGCCACTAGTGGATTTTGAATGGGATTACCATCCTCGTCCATATTTCCTGCACAACACACAACAACAAAAGAAAATAAGAAGAGAAATAAAGACTAAAAGTAAAATTTTACACTAGTGAGTAAATGTCTAGACCGTATTCCCCAGCAACGGCGGCAAAAATTGATACGCCCAAATTACACCTTTAATAGTAGGAGTAAGCGGTCATTGTCAAATATATAACCCAACAAGGTTGGGGTCGAATCCCACAGAGAATATAATGAAGAAATATACTTATTGAGTGTAACGCTTGACTTTTAATCTATATTCCGAGGGAAGGGGGAATATAATAATGTTTGATTTTGGTCTTTGACCATCACGTCTATGATTTCTTGGTATGAGATTTAACTATTTAGAAATTGAACTAAGGTTGTGGTCCCAATGGAAAGTAATGCACTTGGTTTTCACTTCAACTCATTTCTATACATAGGTGTAGTAGACCAAGGGTCACTTAATTCTTGCCAAATGTTTTCCAACCAAATTAGCAAAATTCATTTGAAGATTTTCCAAGCCTTGGAATGTTTTATATGAGAACACCCATTTAGTCTCAACTAGCTTTACTATTCCTAGCGCAAGCTATTAGATGAAGGTTATGCCTCAAATTGTTGCTATTAACTCTTTTCCTAACCTCTACTTTCTTTTCCAAGAAAAGTAATGGTCATAAGGCACAAGTAATGTTGTACACCATCACAAGACATTAAAGTATGAAAAGTTAATAGAAAACACATTTGGCATATAAATGAAGTGTGAATATGAAACCGAATCACATAACTAACACATTTTGTCCCACAACTTTACCTAGATGAGTTTAGCCACTAATATTCATCATACATAAAGTAAAAGCATAAAGAGTATTCATAAAGCATACAAAAGTCTTTAATGGAGAAGATGACAAAAGTGGAGAATCTCTTAAAAAGCTTTAACCACCAATAATAAATGAGCTCCACAAAAAGACAACTTAAAAAAGTGTAGAATAATGAATCCAAAACCCTAGAATTCTATTTATAGAAGTACAAAAACGGGAACAAAATCTGGACAACAACACCCCTGCGCGCTAGATGCTGTTCGCATCTGGTGTCGCATGTGCAACCTGCCAGTCGCAGGTTGCACCAAAGTGTCGCAGGTGCTGTTGATTCCAGCAGTTGTGGTGCAGTACATGCTGCATCAAGTGTGACTCGAATGCACCACATGCGAGTGGCATGTGGTGCTCACAGTCCCTATCTTCATTTTTTCAACATCTCTGTCATCAAATGCTGCAGTACCTGCGACTCGCAGGTGGTGCTTTGGCCCACTTTGGCTTGTATTTGCTTCATTTTGCTCCCAACACTTGTTAGTCTACAAATTAACACAAAAACACGGAAAGTGACATCAAAAGCACCTGAGGATTCGTAAAAGATTAAGCAATTGGCATCAAATGTGCCGTAATTTTGCGGCACATGAATGTGCCATAATTTCGCGGCACATCAGTCACCTTGATGGTATTCAAATTTCGTTCATTATCGCCACAACCCTCATGACCTTACCATCTCCCTCGGTAATAATGACCTTGGAACCTAGCCTTATGGCATTGAAACCTGGCAAATTCACCTTGTCTACCTCTACCCCGATTAGCCATCTCTCCACGTCTTCCTTCTTGATGCGTTTCATCTTACCACCTTTTTTGCGTCATCTCTTTATACTCCAATTCATTCAATGGGTTTTGGTATTGGTTTTGCAAAGGATTTAGTTGTTGTTTTTGTGGAGGTACTTGTGGAATATTTTTTGGTGTTTGATCATTTTGGGTTGTTTGGTACACTTCGTCACGACCCAACCGGAGGGCCATGATGGGCACCTGGAGCTAAACTATCGAGCACCTCAAAACGTACATCTCATAGTCATATCTGAGTGGGCCATAAGACTAACTCATAGATATCATAAGTTGGGAGGGACACATGCCCCTAAGAGATACGTATATAAGCGTACATCATCAAGTGTGCCCATATGTAAGCCGACAAGGCTGTCAAAAGATGTAACAAAATATAGACCGAAGAGATCAAAAGACATCTAACTGTACACACTTGTCTACGAGCCTCTACATGTAATACAAAACATAATAAGGATGGGACAGGACCCTGCTATACTCATCTTGTCACACCCCACCCTTGGTTAGGCGTGATTGGCACCCGGCACCTTATGGAAACCGAGCGAACCAACTTATAGCTTGTATTCTCTATGTCTCGAATGACAAAATAAGGCTAAGGCTAGATATGAACGTAATATCATGTATAAATATATGTCCAATGGACCCACGACGCCAATATAACGACCGACAGAGCATAACGAAGCTATACATAGAAACTGTCTGCAAAGCCTCTATGAACATGACTGAAGTATACAAGTCGGGACAAGGCCCCCCACATGCCCTGACCAAAAATCATACAAACGTATATACATCCAGAATCGGCAGCGCTCCAGAAAGAAGTGGAGCTCACCAATCAGAACTGGTACCTGAAGGCAGCCTACGATGGAAGATCCTCGTCCTGTCTATCTACACCTGCGGGCATGAACGCAGCGTCCACAAAAAGGGACGTCAGTACGAATGATGTACTGAGTACGTAAGGCATGGATACCAACATAATAAGAAATATAGAACATAACATGAAATAAAAATAACCTGTATATTTGATTTCCTCATAAGACGGACACTATGCATTCTTAGCTTTGTTTAAACAAAAACATTCCTTATATACAAATAATAGTGCTGCGGACGTGCGGCCCGATCCATAAATAAACAATAGTGCTGCGGAACGTGCAGCGGAATCCATAAATATTTTATATTGCTGCGGAATGTGCAACCCGATCCATATATCATATAATCATCTTGCATATATATATTGACGCGGAACGAACGACCGATCCATTTATCCATATATCCCGCGTTCGGGCATCCCGCGTCCAGGACGATATCCAGCTGATCAGGTGGCTATGCGTATATAACGCCTCACCTTTCCCCTTACCCTATATGTACATACATACATACATACATATATATATATATATATATATATATATATATATATATATATATATATATATATATATATATATATATATATATATATCGGTATATATGTATATATATATATATATGTATGTATGTATGTATGTATATATATGTATACACATATATATATATGTTTGTATGTATATCATATACATAGATAACATAAGTAGCATGAATGAGAGCCCAAGTAAAAGTTATCACTTTATCGGAGTGACGTAAGGTCGATAGCCTCCGACTTATATTATGGAACAATTATCATCCCTCTATCTCACCTTGAAGGGACAATGATTATATATATATATATATATATATATATATATATATATATATATATATATATATATATATATATATATATATATATATATATATTTATATATGTATGTATGTATGTATATATATGTATACACATATATATATATATGTTTGTATGTATATCATATACATAGATAACATAGGTAGCATGAATGAGAGCCCAAGTAAAGGTTATCACTTTATCGGAGTGACGTAAGGTCGATAGCCTCCGACTTATATTATGGAACAATTATCATCCCTCTATCTCACCTTGAAGGGACAATGATTATATATATATATATATATATATATATATATATATATATGTA